>NC_139624.1:111334712-111384712 GCF_964638095.1 Poromitra crassiceps
TAAAAAAACACGTTTATGCTACCCTAACCCTGTGAACAAAAGTGTTTTTATGTTTTTGTTCGGTACATTACTTCAATTACATGCAGGCAATGCCACAAGAAGAATGGAGGAAACGTGCAGTGGCTCATTATAGTTCATGAGCCAGGCCAGATATTGGTCTCATCTTAGTGGGCCAAACCTTACATTACCTTACTAAATTGTGAGTGGGTGGGTAAATATAAGTACATTAATTAACCTTTAGTTTCCACAGGAGTAGTTTTTATATTTATTGGACATTTTCTCCAACTTGGGATCTCGCGCGCTCAATTCCTAGGCTCGCCCGCTACGCGGGCTCGCTACCGCCCTGCAGCTCGCATACGCAGCACAGCCGCTGTGCGGCCTCGCCCACAGCTTGGCTGCTGCGTGGCCCCGCTTTCCCTATTGGTGAGTGCACAATGTCTCCCTCTCTCCCATCATCTCTCTGATGATGACATCATCAGTGATGACATCACATCATTACATAATTAGGGGATTTACCTAATTAAAAAATCCGGCTCCATCAGGTCACCTGAGAGTCACATGACATGAGAGGTGCAACACACTTTATACTGCACGCACAGAGAAGAGAAATACATCTATATTCTCATTTTACTATTGGGAATATGGCAAATACTGTAGGTGAATCTCACAAAATGTTAATAGTGCTGTGACACTTCAAAGTGTGCGTTTGTTCCCTGGATCCAACATGTCGCCGTGCTATGTTGCAGAGGATGTCGCCTCCGCCTGGTCGCTGTTGATGACATCAAGTTCCAGAAACCTGAGGAGATTGGCTCCCTGCTGCTGCTGTCATCGCAGGTTAGAGCCCACAGGGCTGGGCAATTATTTTTCCTTGGGGGCCACATGAGAAAACCAGATTGTTACCGGGGGCAAGAAAAGAAAAGAAAAAGGTCATGCTGTAACCCCTAATTTTATTACTAGAATTAAATTATAGAAAACATACTGTGCACTTATTCTTAAGCATTTATTATATTGAAAATCACTAAAAACAGCCAATTTAGGTCATGTGTTTAATGTAATGTGTGTCTCAATGACTTGACCTGACAGAGTGCAGTTACAAATTTCGCATCTCCAGAGTTTCCACCCTAATAGTTTCTGTAATAGGGGACGGTTTCGAACAGTGACTAAAATTGACCACAGATAGCAATTTTTGTGATAATTTTTTTAATGCGTTTTCTTTTGTGATAGCCTACATAAACACTGCTTCAGCTATGCACCAGCATTGGAAAAAATGTGAGTGGTGGTGAACGGCAAAAGACAATAATTTTTTGATCCCGTTTGAATTGGCCATAAAGTACATGTGATCGTCCCTCAATTTAAAAGATAACTGTGCATGTCTAGAAAGCCGCAGTTTGTGGTAAAACTTAAATTGTAATGTGTAGTTTAGTTTTGTGTGAAACCCCTCAATCAACTCTCTCGTCTCACACAATATACATCACCACATGGCCTGGCTGGAGAGACGTCACTTATGTGACTGGTTGTGTGTAGTCTGATTTATAACTTATAGTGCAACAGTTTTACTACAAACGACAACTTTCTTGTCTTGCAATGTTATCTTTTAAATTGACAAACATCATATGTGTAGGCTACCTCATGGCAGTGGTTCTCAAAGTGGGGTCCGGGGAGCCCCAGATGTCCTTAACGGGGTTCCAGGGGATCCCCAGCATAAAGGGGGATAATTTATTTTCACTGTAATACCATCCAAGTAACACAATGACAAAAATATTTGTCTATTTTGGTCATTGGTTTCATCCACTTTCTGTAATAAAACATCCAAAAGCAAAAATTGTATCAGAGATGGGGAACCCTGAGACAAAATCTTATCTGGGGGACCCTGAAACAAAATCTTGTGAAATGGGGTCCGTGGTCTAATTTGTGTCAGTTTAGGGGTCGTTGACTTGAACAAGTTAGAGAACTACTGCCTCATGGCACAATTCAAACAGAATAAAGAAAATTGTCTCACCGTTCACCACCATTCATATTTTTTCAGACGCTGGTGCCAATGCGGAAGGGGAGGGACTTTGGATCTCTATAATGGACAGGATGTGAGCTCTCCAAAAGTGAAGCCAAAACATCTCAACCGCCCCCCTGGTGGCTGGTCCCAGTATAGCTCGCAACCACAAGTCTTACCTCCGCCGTGTTAGTTAATGGGACATACATGAGCCAAACTAAATAATCAAAGTAGGCTACAGGTCAAATAAGTTTCCCCAAAATATGGTTTATATAATTAGGTAGTTCTTATCATGCTAATGTATGTTCATTTTTATGATAAGTTTGTTTTAAGTAGTTATTTGACGATATAAAAAGGGGTGATTGACAGCTGTGACAGCCAGTCTCAAGCCGTCACTGGCAGATCCTCTCTTGACAGCCCTGCGTTGGATCAGGAAAGCATTGCAAAACCTACATGCTGGGAATCTGTACCCTTTTGGGTAATGCAAGAGTGGGACACTGATCTTAGTTTTTACAAGAAAAGGACAAAAGTGTGATCTCCTCAAAGATAGAGTATAACCTTAAAGTAATGGGATCTTATGTGGACATTTTTACAGATGGTTCTATGGATCCAGAGTGTGGGAAAGCAAACATGCTGTAATTGTGGGAAATGAAACAGTCAATTCCATAGTAAAGGAAAGCCTAACAAAAGGAGAAGTAGGTAAATATCAGAGCCTGGCCGATATGGGAATTTTGTGACAGATACCGATTTTGGAGGGGGGAAATTCACAGATTACCAATATGGCACTGGCAGCCGATATAGTGATTTGTTGTTGTTGCTGGAATAAAAATAAAATAATAAAATAATAATAATGAATTTTATTTGTATAGCACACTTTCAAATCAAAACTGACATCTCAAGGTGCTTCACAAGAGAAAGTACAAGCACACACAATAAAAATAAAAAAACTTAAATAGAGGATTAAAAACAGGCCCTAGTCGAACGCAGCGTGAAAAAGGTGGGTCTTTAGGCTGCTTTTGAAGGCAGCAAGGGAGTCCGAGGCCTGGATGGATCCTGGGAGCAGATTCCACAGGCGTGGCCTCAGTGCACAAAATGCACGATTTCCCATGGTTGAGACTGAGCCTTGTGCGTGGGATTGCAAGCAGATTTTGGTATATATATATATATAACATAGACCTTTTCTGTGGATTGTACATCAATTTTGCACCGATATGATGCAGGGGTAGCCTCAGAAGGCTGCTTTCTAATGGGTCATTTATACTCCATTTTCATACGTAAATAGATGCGTCCGTTTCAAACGTTATTATCATCACTGCCCACATACTTCCATGCGTCTTTCACGTTTGTATCATGTTAAGCAATACATTCACCAGTGGGCAGTAGGGTAGCTGTCAAATGCATGAGTGTGTATGTGGTTTTGCTCCGTTTCATGCGTATCCATAAGCTTTCAGATGACGGAAGGCTCTGTCCATCTCCGTCTCTAACATCGAGTATAATTGGGCCTTAAGGCTGTTTTCACACCTGTAGCTCGTTTGCTTTGTTCCGATTCAGGGGCTACAATTGTTGCATTGCATTGGTTAGTTTGCGTTCACACGGCCACAAATCAAACGGTTTAAATAGGATTTCCAAACCTCCTGGATTGGCCAGGAGACTGTGGTAATAGCCTCCCGGGATGATTAAAAAAAAAAAGATAAGGATGTGTGTTCACAAACCGAGGGGGAAAACGCTCCCTGTTATGGAACAACTGCTCTAAACGAGACAGGTGTGAATACAATACACCCTTAAACAAATAACTTTATTGAAGAATATTTAACATTATTATACATTGTCAACTAATTCTAGAAATGAACACTGAGAAAATAAAGAATAAATAAAAATAAAATAAATTGCCAAATAAAAATCAGTCAGACAAGGCAGGCAGGCAGGCAGACAGACAAGTAAAGATTTTCCTCACAGTGCAAAAAACATCTGAATGTAAGAAACAGTCAAATGTTCAGTGGTGAAATGGAGCATGCTGCTTGGTTTCAGTCAGATAAGTGGTGGCAGTTAATTGGAATCAGAGGACAATATAAGGACTTTGCCTGCAGCTCCAAATCACAAATCCTCCCCTTACGCTGAACGCTGTGAAACTCAGATGAGCTCAGATGCTGCGCTGACCATCTGGGGCAATGGCTACTTTTAATCATTAACCCTTGTTAGTTAGCTAACGTTAACTCCGTGGCTGCATACAGTATGTAACCTGCGTTGTGTTGACAACACTGGCAGCAACCCATATTAAGGGCTTGCCCAGGGGTGGAGCGGGATTCGATCCGCCGACCTCTCGCTTCCAAAAACGCACGTGCTAAACCACTATGCCAAGAGAGCTAACCTCCCTTGGCGGAGCAGGTTAATGTGCCTTTTATTTTTATTGCTCAGATTTCCCCCCGTTTTCTCTGCCAATTATACTTGGCCAATTTATCCCCAAGCTGCCTAATTGGCTGCCCCGGTCGCTGCTCCACCCTCTGCCGATCTGGGGAGAGCCGAGACTAGCACCATGCTTCCTCCGACCCATGCGCAGTTGCCAGCCGCTTCTTTTCACCTGACAGGGGGAGCTTCACTGGTAGGACATAGCACGTGGGAGGATCACACTATTCCCACCAGTTCCCCTCCACCTCGACCAGGCGCCCCGACCGACCAGAGGAGGCACTAGTGCAGCGACCAGGACACATACCCCCAATCCGGCTTCCCACCCTCAGGCACAGCCAATCGTGCCTATATGGACGCCCGACCAAGCCGGAGGTAACATGTGGATACGAACCTGTGACCCTCATTTTGGTAGGCAGGGAATCTACCGCTACACTGCCCGGACGTTAACGTGCCTTTATACTGGGGAGTGCGTTTAACCAACCTACTCGCTGTGCACCTGTATTTCATGCACTTCGCATGCACTTCGTGTTTAGACTGATTTCTTGTGTTTCAAGTGTACATTGCCGTACTTGTGGCAAGGAAACATCGATTCTACTGAGGTAACGTTATAAAACACACTTTTGAGCGCTACTTCTCTCCTGCATGTCGCTCTGTTTCTCCCTCTGCTGCTGCCTATGGCTGCTGCAGAGCGAGTTACTTGTCCACTTCCCCCGCAAGCAGAGACATGCAGGCTCTGATGTATGTCTCCTCCGACAACAAAAATCAGATTTCCATACAGGTGTCATTTTGATAAACTGACCTCACATAGTGGGAATCTACATGGTTACTTTTGACTCGTCACAAATTATTAGAACTTAAAGTACCATATTTACAGAGCTAGAGTATTGACTGTAGGCTATATAAATACACTACTAAGGACTTCTATGGACCCTGGTGTTTGTGTATGTGTGCCGCGCGATACAGCTGGCTAACCAATCATCACTCCCCATGCCTAAACCCAACCAATCATCACTCCTCCTCATGTCCCTCTGGCCGATGCATTCGTGCATACACCATTTCAACCAATCATCACTCCCCATGCCTAAACCCAACCAATCGTCACATTTGATCCCCATTGCCACGACATCCGCAGTTATAGGGCCCTGGCTCTTCGAGCCACAGCCAAAAAATACATCCACATTACATACATACATAAACACTCAAATCCCCCTCCACCACATATAGCAATTAAATGTTTACTCTCCTGTGTGGATTTTCATGTGTCTGTTCAAGTCTCCTTTTTGACCAAAACATTTACCACAGACTGAGCAATTAAATTGTTTCTCACCTGTGTGGATTATCGTGTGTCTGTTCAAGGCTCGTTTATGAGCAAAACCTTTACCGCAGAATGAGCATTTAAATTGTTTCTCTCCTGTGTGGACTATCATGTGTGTCTTCAAGTTTTCATTTTGACTAAAAGCTTTTCCACAGACTGAGCAATTAAATTGTTTCTCACCTGTGTGGATTATCGTGTGTCTGTTCAAGGCTGATTTATGAGCAAAACCTTTACCACAGAATGAGCATTTAAATTGTTTCTCTCCTGTGTGGACTAGCATGTGTGTCTTCAAGTTTTCATTTTGACTAAAACCTTTTCCACAGACTGAGCATTTAAATGGTTTATCTCCTGTGTGGACTAGCATGTGTTTCTTCAGGTTTTCTTTACGACCACAACATTTACCACAGACTGAGCATTTAAATGGTTTCTCTCCTGTGTGGACTAGCATGTGTCTTGTCAAGTTTCCTTTAAGACCAAAATGTTTACCACAGACTGAGCAATTATGTTTCTTCCCAAGAACTTTACTGTTTTTCTGTGAGTCTAAACCTGACTGAGGTTCACTAGTTTTTGTCCAATCATCATCACTGTCTTCAGTCTCAGGTTCACAAGAGTCTGGAGTCTTGCCATCACTAGCTAGTTGGAACTGACTAGCTGGATCTAAGTTCCTGGCTGGTTCTGATACTCCACAGTCCTCTCCATCAGCTTCTGTTTTCATCTGTTCAGTTGAGCTACTGGCTAGAGGCTCTGCCTCTCTGTTATCCTCTGTTTGGCTTTGATGAAGCTGTGAGGACTGAGGTTTCTCTTCATCATCATCTTCACTCTTCACAGGGACAGTGTAGAGAGTGAGCCTCCAGTCAGCCTCATCCAGCCCTTGAAGCTGCTGTCCCTCCTGACTGATCCAGAGTTCCTCCTGTTCCTCTTTAATGTGTGGGGGCTCGGGGTCCTCCTGAAGCTGCTCTCCCTCCTGACTGGTCCAGAGTTCCTCCTGTTCCTCTTCAAAGTGTGTGGGCTCTGGGTCCTCCTGAAGCTGCTCTCCCTCCTGACTGGTCCAGAGTTCCTCTTTAATGTGTGGGGGCTCTGGGTCATTCTGGTCCAGACTGGAGCTCCACTCCTGCTGCTCAGGGGAAACCTGTTCAACCAACAGCTGCTGGAGGTCAGGAGGCAAGGCTTCTCTGTGTAACCGCACAGCGTCCAGCAGCTTTCGTTGTCGATCGATTTCCACCTGTTTTGAACGAGCAGCTTCCTCCTCGTACTCTGTTATCGTTCTTTCAAACAGCCCAAATATCTCTTCAACAGCCGCAGTTAGGCGCTGCTTCACCACCGCTCTCAGCTTCTGGACTTTAGACATTTTCATTTTCACACAGTGACAGGCAGCAACTTTTCCTCCTGCACCATTTACTACTGACAAACGTTATCCTTCAAAGCTCAGGGATGCAAAGACATGGAGAGTGAAAAGGGTGACATATCAGGGCAGACTCATAAATCCTCCTATTTTGGGATGAAAAATAGGAGGAAAGCTCCAATAGCTTCACAGCTAACGTTAGCTTCACAGCTAAACCATTCATCTGAGTCCATAAGAAGAGCTTCTTCTTCCTCTGTTAAACGGAGCCCAGCCGGGTCCAGTTTATTCGTGATATCATCCGCACAATGCGCACATACGCGTCTTCTGTTTGTAAATTAAACTTCTGAAAGGAAATAACCGGGAAATAATTAGCTACTGCTACTCCTTTCAAGAACGTTTGCATACATCATGGTCGCCATGTTGCGCGAAGTTTTTCTTTTTTTAATTTTTATTCAAAATCAACCCATACACGGAAATGCAGTGTAGATAAAACATAATAGTATTTGACCACGTCAGCAAGCTTCCAGCGAAGGAGATGCATAGATATAAATTAGATATAAATATGTAACGAGGGAGCAGCCGAGCAGCATTTTGCTAAACAAACCCGCGTTTCTGGGTGGAAACTGCAGTGGGGAGTGGGACCCTATGGAGCTAGCTTTGAGTGCTCAGTCTAGCCCATTGACATAAATATCTCTAGCCCCAGCTGTACGGTATACATTTAAAAAACTACCAACAGTTCACACAGCTTCATCACGACATGCATATATTATACATCAAACTCTTGTGCTATTTGTGCCCTCACCCAGAATGTCAAAATATAAGCGATGTCATGTATAGTTTTTGAGATATTAAAGTTTGTTTGGCACAACTCATACTAGTTCAGATCGTTACGTTTTCTTCTATAAGTAAATTATAGACACTCTGAACCTTTTTGGATTATTGATTCATACTAGTTCACTTCCGCGGTTCCGGGTGATTTGTTGTTGTGATGTCACGCTGATTACTGCATGCTAGTCTCGAACGACTTGGTCTGGGTGCGGAACCATCTAGCTACGAATCCGCGGGTTCGTTTTCCCGACGGACACTAAACACGGAAGTAGCAGTTCAGACAGTCAGTAGTGTGTGGTGTGCTTAGCGTTTAGCCTTAACGCGTTAATCCCTTTAGTTTCAGGTCGTCTGTGTTCAGTAGCATGCAAAATATGTTAACGATGATTTCTAACGCGTTGTGTAGGGTCACTGGAAAGAATGTGGTGAGTTGCGTGGGAATGTCTGAGGTGTTTCTGATCTCAACTTGGGTGATGCTAACCGTTAGCTAGCTTGCTATTGATGATGCTGACCTTGTAGGCGAGCTATAACGTTGCTCGTCGCTACCTTCCCCGTTTGCATGCCGCGATCGATGCATGTTCTTTGTGCCTGCTTATTGGCTGGTGCTGGAGTGGGAACATGAGTGAAGAGTCTGGCTAAATGCGTTGCTTTGATCAAATCTGATAGGTCTTGGATCCTGTGACTGTCTCTACTCTCACTTTTGTCTTGTCTGTGTGTGTAAAAGGATTGCACATGTGGAATTTGACCAAACAAGCCAGCTGTGGCACACCAAACACACAAACATCTGTGTCTGTCTGCGTTTGTTGTAGAATGTTTGATTGGTGTGCCATGTGGACGGGCTATTATAGAGAACTGATTTTACTCTGCTTAAGCCGATTTTCAACCAGCTTTGTATTATTACAACATCTGTAGTATATCAGAAAACGGTAAAGTTTTGCAGGCATTTATTTAGTTAGACAGTAATTGATAATTGATTTGAGTTAAGTTGTGGACCAGTGATGTAATTGCGCATGAATGTTCCTTGGCCAAGCTGTATAGCATGTGCACAGGGCAGGCATGCTGTCTTTGAGCTGTATAGCATGTGCACAGGGCAGGCATGCTGTCTTTGAGCTGTATAGCATGTGCACAGGGCAGGCATGCTGTCTTTGAGCTGTATAGCATGTGCACAGGGCAGGCATGCTGTCTTTGTTTGGTGCCAGCAGCAACATCGTTCCCATAGGCCTTGAAATGCTTTCAAAGTTTGAAACCTCTGACCATCCTAGAATCATCAACACTTCAAAACAACGCAAATGTCCATTGACAGAGCAGACGTCTGTGTTGAACAGTGTTATATAAATTAATTAATAATAAATTAAGTTAAATGTAGTAGCTACTCAAATCCTTGATTTACTGAAGTGAAAGCAGCAATAACTTATATTGGAAATAAATACTTAATTGAAAGTATACTCCTGTCAAAATTTTACTTGAGTAAAAGTATAGAAGTATTAGCAGTACAATGTCTTGAAGTATGAATAAAAGTACTCATTTTGAAGACTAGTTTTTAAGTGAATGATGCATTAGCCTCCAAGAAGTATTTTAATATTGTAGGATGAACTACTACTCCATATACTATTGGATAATATTTTGTGAGCTCATCTTTTTAATGTAAAACCTTGTTCTACAAAGTAGCTAGTAACTCCATCCGTCCTAAATGTAGTGGAATAAAAAGTACAATATTTCCCTTTAATTGTAGTGGAGGAAAAGTAGGAGGTCCCACAAAATGGAAATACTCAAGTGCCTGTACCTCCAAAATTTTACTTATTTATTTTAATTTTACAGTAAGTTGTTTTTTTTTCTTCTCCATTTCATTTAATGAAATAGTAAGTGTAAGTGTACTTGCTTTCCACCTCTGATGATGACTAATTCACGTCTAACTCCAGTTTCCCCAAACAAGGCATTGGAAGTAATTGAAAAGTGGAATTTGATGTTGAAGTGAGTGTGGGCTCCATATTGGACAAGCAAAACTCGCTTGCTTTTACTCTGTCCCTCCTGCTTTTTCTCTCTCTTACACAACGTCACACACACACACCTACCTCTGTTTATTTATTCCCATTCTCTGTCCCCCCTGCCCTCCTTCCCTTTGGCTGTACCCTAGGGGGCCCAAACAGTGTCAGAGGTAAGCAGATCATGTCAGTAGGCCTGATTCTACTCTATTGTCTATCATTTACATTTGTTTCCAAGGAGCACATGGAAGAAACTACTTTTATCATTTCAATCCATGCATCTGTCTTGAATAATCTGATGTTTTTGTTTTTCTCCATGTTGCATGAATTAATTTGTCATATCATAAGCTACTAATATGGTAGCCCCATAATGTTCCGCTGTTCTCCGTTCCTCTGTGATCCACTGAATCAGCGTCACACATCGTCCCATAAGGAATTTGGGTGACTCAAGTGGTTAAAACGCTCTCCTACCCGTCTCCGACATCCATTCGCAGATCCGAAGATATAATAATATATAATATATAATAATATATCCTTACGGAAGCCAGTAATTTAGCCGGGGGTGTTAAAATGATATTCCTGTGTGAAACAACCGTTTAAATGCAGTCTTTCCACAGCCTGTGCCGAATTTAGGAGAGGAGAGGCGTCCCAGTGCCGACTAGTCTGGGCATGCTTTACGCCGCTTTTGGCCATGCGTAAACCAAGGAAACAGGAAACAAGTGCACCAAAAAAATCTTTGTTGCCGTTAGCTTGGTGAGGTTACGTTAGCTAGAGCCCGATTAAAAAAAAAAAGCTTCTGTATTGGCTTAACACGTTCACTGCCAACGACGTATTACTCCGTCAAAAAAAATCCAACGGTTGACTGCCACTGACGTATTACTACGTCAAAAAAATGATTTTTTTTTTTTTGACCGTGGGATGTGCATCTAACCCTTTTACATCTCTTATATAATTATTGGAGCCACCGAACGTTTACAACCCATTCCACCGACCCACTAAGTGGCGACAGTGCTCTCCTGACTAGAGGAAGGCAAGCAAAAAGCAGCCATTCTCATGAAAATGGATGGGGGAAAACGCTTTCGTTTTCGCGCTGATTGCTGGCGATGCGGGATTGCAAATTTGCATAATAGATTACAGGTGGAACACACTTTGAAACACGCAGCATAAATATGACCAGAATCGCAAAAGCTTCATCAAAGCTCTCAACCAAAACTCCAAGAAGCGAGCGAGTCCATCCAGACTTCCTCAAACAGCGGCCGCGCAGACAGGCAGCAGCAGCAGCAAAGCAGTGAGACTGGTGACAAGCTTGTGACGGCCGCTGCAGCCAAGAAGAACGCCCACGGAGGGAGGAGTTGGAAGCAGAGGGGGGTTTCCTGCTGTTATGGAGGAAATTACTGTTCAAAACTATTGTTTAGATGTCTGACGTCTTACTGATGCCAAAAATGAATGGTTAAAGTGACTGTTCTATCGAATTTCACAAAAAGCCGTTTATCTCTGAATAATTTTTCTGACGCTGAAACCATGCTGTATTCAACTGCTAATGCTTACATAACTACTAACTCTACAAACTAACTCTTTTAGACAGAGAAAGCACACATTCTATTAGTTCTTTTGAGATATTGTGTGTTCACAAAATCTTAGCAGAAAAGAATCCTCGGGTCTTGAAAGATGAGCCAGAATCCTCAAAAAACCCCTCTGGCAGAAGCTAACTACAGTAAAAAAAAAACGTCTGGCAGTGAATGTGTTAAAATATGTGATATTGTGAATCTGCGATGTTTCTCCAAGAACTTGTTCAAAAACTTTGTTCGGTACGTCCATTTCTTATTCAGTTTGTAAACGGAGGCCATGCTCTTTCTCGCCGAGAAGAGCCTGGTGACGCGAGGTTAGTGCCGACAGGAACTTTGGGAGTTTGAGTATTTCATGACATGTTTTGCTTCCCAGGTGCGCTGGATTTGATCACTATGCTGTCATATCCATGTGACTGCAATGTTTGCTCGCCACGTGCAAGCGGTGCACCATGATAGTAAGATCAAACACGCCCTGCTGTAAATTTGGCACAGGCTGTGGAAAGACTGCTTTTAAACGGTTGTTTCATGCAGGAATATCATTTTAACACCCCCGGCTATATTATTGGTTTCTGTAAGGAGATTATTAATCTTTGGATCTGTGATCGGACGTCTGAGACGGATAGGAGAGCATTTTAACGACTTGAGTCGACGGTTTTCCTTATGGGACGATGTGAGGCTGATTCAGAGTGGATCGCAGAGGAATGGAGAACAGCGGCACATTATGGGGCTACTAATATGGTAGCCCTAACACAGACCCCGGTTTCCAGGGTTAGAACTTATTTCACATTGGTACAACATTTGGCTATAGTTTTGGGGCATTCCATGGCAGCAAACCAAGCTTTTGATAAACAGATTCACTAGCTAAGTAGATGTTTAGAATAGACTAGGACCTCAGACAGTGGGTGGTCACCTGTCAAAGTGGCTGGTACAGTAGCTAGCTACTAGCCGCTGCAGTGTGTCAGCATGTGACTGTAGGCTGGTGGTAGTTTGTCACCCTGCACTGAAGCCACATTTGCTGGCCTTAAAATCAGTAATGATGTCAGTACGTAACAGCTTTCCTCCTAGTTGTCTAAAACAATGTAACAAACCAACAAAAGCAGACTGGCAAAAGTATTGGTTTTGGAAAAGTAGTCCCCAATTTGACTATTTGTAGTCCCCAGTAAAGACTCGGTCACTGTCTTGGTGTGTCGCAAATAAAGTCAAACCAGGCGAAGGTATTGATGCCTCAAAATGATGTACCAATCCTGAAATATGGAATCAACTACGACACTGTTGGGCTGGTACTAGTCTCCATGTTCCCCGAGCGTGTCTCTCCTCTAGAAGCCAGGAATCTGTTTGTGTTTATTCTCCATCTAGCTGCTTGTTGTGCTGTTGTCATCATTGGATTCTCACTGTGGCTCTGTAGAGCTTCTCTGGTCTGATTGGTTGGCTCCTGTGTTCCTCAGTTGCTGATTGAGCTGTCAGAGTACGTCACTTTAACCTCACCGGCGGCGCCCGCCATGGCAAAGACCCAGCGGCAACCACCTAAACCACCTCCAATCAGTCCTAGAGCCTCTGCTGCAGAGATAGTTAGCCCGCAGACTGTCCCGCTAGCCACACCAGTAAGAGCTTGTGTAGCCTCGTCCATGCCTGTCTGCTGTGCTCACTAACCAGGGGGCAAATATTGACTTGTCTGTCTTTGGGCCACTGGGGCTGCTGGTACCCTATAACTGTAAAGAAGGAAGGAATCGGACTCCTAAAACACTTTTAACACCGTTAAAACACAGCTCTTGGCGATGCATCTTGCATTTGTGGGTCCGTTTTGGTGTTGGGTGCTGTATTGCTTATTCACAATCACAAATTATATCTAACAATGTAAGAGTATCCAAAGCTGAAGTTGTCCTTTCAGCAGCCACGTTTTACTATTTTCAGGGCAACATGAAGAAGTTACTCTATAATACTGTATAAGTGCCGAGGTGATCACTGAGCTGTGTTGCTACACCAAGGAGAGACTTTTTGGTCAACAGGCTACAGTGGCTGGTAAAATACATTAATTTAAGCAACTAGTATTTACTAACTTAATATTTCACCAGCACACTAGTGACTGGTGGTCAATAGGGATGCCCCGATATATCAGCCATATATCGGTATTGGACGATATTGGCATTGTTGACTGCAATTGGCCTATCGGCAAAAAGGATGGCATTCACAGATTGCAGTGGCCATATTTATATCAGTGCGTCACATAATTTCTGCCTGGCTACTAAATATATTCTATTATTTACCGTAATCAACTAAAACTAGACTAAAATAAAACATTTCAGATGACTGAAATATGACTAAAACTAAATCAAAATTTGCTGTCAAAATTAACACTGAAACGGAGCAGTGCTGAAATAGAGGATTTGTTTTAAAAGCTTACAAAAACACATTAAAAACCTCCAAAGAAACAAGCTTCTGTTATCTGTTATACAGTTATTTTTCACAAAATAATATTTTTACATGTCAAAGTAGGTTATATTAAAGCTTGATTGTTTCATAATTACCTAAAACAGTTCGGTTATTTGTTTATAATGAAGAGTTCTTAGTTTCCCTGTGACAGAAGTTACTCCTTTATATCGATATCGGCTATCGGCCAAATTGTTATTTTAAACATTGGTATCGGCCCAGAAGTCTGCAATCGGTGCCTCCCGTACTGGTGAAGTAGACAAGCTGAAGATTTGGCTGGTGGTAATCTCCCACTCTGTTACTGGCTAAAAGGGAAATTGTACTTCTGCGTCAAAGCTATGCTGTGCTTGTGGGTACTACTGTCTGCACTCCTTGTGGTCTTGCGTCACTGTGTGCACTGCAGTTGGGTTTTTGAAGAGGTATGTGTAACTAAGCTGCGGCGCCCTCTGCAGGCTGCGCTGACCACATCAGGGAACACAGTGACGATTCTAGTTGCAATCTAGTCCAGTACGACGTGTATGTGTTTGAGTGTGTAATGTAATGTTTTTATCTCGTCTCCAGGCAAGCAGAATCGTGGTTTCCCGCTCCTTTGCTGACTTCACCCCTCAGGCGACCTTTGACATCAAGGTAAAAATCAGGGAAAGTAAATATCACAGCGGAAGACAAGAAATCACAAGCCTCATTGCACAGGAAATATAATTTTTAAAACTATAATTTTTCCCTGACTTGAGGGTGTCAGCAGACTGTCAGATACCTCAGACACCACCGGCTTGTGATAAAACTTAGAGGGACGATGCATCTTGTTACTGATCGGCCCAAGCTGTGCCTGAGGCAGACGACATGTTTACTTGTTTTGATTTGAAAAACAAAGTCCGTAAGGCTATCTCTAAGCCAGATCTCCCCTCTGTCTTTTGGCCAATAGAAATGTGATGTGCACCATCTGGAGGAGGGGCCTCCGGTGCGGGCGGAGCTGACGCGGGAGCAGGGCCTGCAGTACTACCGCACCATGCAGACCATCCGCCGCATGGAGCTCAAGGCCGACCAGCTCTACAAGCAGAAGATCATCAGGGGCTTCTGCCACCTCTATGATGGACAGGTGGGATCACATCACACACACTAGAGTAGTCGGCTTTGATATCAAAGTCGCTAGTTTGGATCCAGGACTCACTGGGAACATCTTGAGTGTCAGGAGGTGAAGAAGTGCTCTCGCCTCAACTGTTAAGTTACCCCTGAGCAGGGCATTTAAAGGATGATTTTGCCCATTTTTAACCAGCTTTGTATCATTACAATGTCAGTAGTACAGTATATGCAAATGAACAGTGTTTACCATGCCTCTGTGTTGCCTGTACAGAGAACTCACTTGCAGAATTGACTCAAAATGATGTGGAGTCCATTACATGTATGCCTGCAAGCGAATGGGGAGCTCCCCCTACAGGCAAAATGGAGGGACGGTAAACATTGTTAATTTGCTTATACTACTGACATTGTAATGATACAAAGCTGGTTGAAAATTGGCAGTGTGACTCTAAAACACCTAAATGCTCATGTGGAATAAAAATTAATGAAATGGAACATTTGCTTTAAATAAGCATAAAAAACGTTATGTTAAAAGCCTCCAAAGAAACGATGGCTTCCGAAAAAACACATTCTGAACCAAGTCATTTAACCTGGCATTCCAAAGTTTATTATTTTATCTTTAGTTTAATCTTATTATTGTATTACTATTTTACTTCTCTATTATTTTACCTTTTTTTTCTATATCATTTCCTTGTTTTAAATAGATGTTAGGTGTTTATGTCCAGGACTTTGAGCTGCAAACCATGTATAGAAAGAAGCTTTGCAAATAAATCTATTATTGTTATTACTGAAACACTGTTATGTTGCCTAAGCAGCAGTGTGCGTCTCCACCTACAGGAAGCGTGTGCCATGGGCATTGAGGCGGCCATCAACCCGTCGGATCACGTGATCACGGCATACCGCGCTCACGGCTACACCTACACCCGCGGTGTCGGCGTCAAGGAGATCCTGGCCGAGCTGACGGGTGAGTCGGCTTCACAAACTACAAGCTGGACCTATGCATGAACTTCTCTGCTCCTCCTCACACACGCTGAGTGTATCTGAATGTTCTGTCTCTCCTCCATTTGTTCTCAGGTCGTAAAGGGGGCTGTGCCAAAGGCAAGGGAGGCTCTATGCACATGTATGCCCCACACTTCTACGGGGGCAACGGCATTGTAGGAGCACAGGTAAGGTAACACACACTGTATATGCACACTGTAACACACACTGTATATGCACACTGCATTGTAGGAGCACAGGTAAGGTAACACACACACACTGTATATGCACACTGTAACACACACTGTATATGCACACTGTAACACACACTGTATATGCACACTGTATTGTAGGAGCACAGGTAAGGTAACACACACTGTATATGCACACTGTAAGGTAACACACACTGTATATGCACACTGTAAGGTAACACACACTGTATATGCACACTGTATTGCAGGTAAGGTAACACACACTGTATATGCACACTGTATTGCAGGTAAGGTAACACGCACTGTATATGTACACTGTGTTGCTTGAATTATACAGTTATATAGAGTTTTTGCCTGTCCGTGCACACCCCACATTTTCTAACTAGGCGGACAAAGTGGAGTTTTCAAAAATAACGGTCACTTCCCCGAGGAGAAATCTGCATGGACTATAAAAGCACCAAACGTTTTCTCGTCAGGATTCCGTGTCTCTCATTTCCATGCGACAGTCCATACATCTACCATAGTTCCAGCTTAGGACTGCAGAAATTTCCCAGACACACCAGCACAAATTTCAGGGTTTTTAGCTGTGTCCCAAAAATCAGTCATCATCTATATGTACATGTATTTATCCAAAACTTGCATTGACATGAGTGATGACTTGTCAGCTTCAAGAGTTTCCCATTAATTGGTTCTGTGATGGCTGTTTTTCGTTGTCTATAGCTATTGATCCCAAAGTTAGCGATAACTGGGAGGAACCCAATATACAGGGCTGTATGAAACAATGTAAGAGCCAACTGTCATGTGATGGGTGCAGCATGCCTTGTTTGAAGTAACCAGTGAGCTCTGTTGGGCTTTTGGATTTGGTTTCATGGAGCAAAATGGGTTGCAGTTTATCACAAATTCTGTCCTTTTTCTACCACTTTTTGGCAGTCCCTTGGCGCTTTTATGTAACTTAACCTGTCAATCCTCCAGGTTATTTTATGTAACTTAAAGGACGGCTTTCCCGTGGGGAATATGAATATATATAAAATCTCACGCCCCTAAGGTTTTCGAATCCGTTGAAATTTTTGAAATTGGTTGTTCACAGCCAGAGCTATCAACCATCTCTCACATATTTTTTGGCCCAGCCGGCGCGTTTTACGTCAGAGGGGCCAAGTCCGCCTTGCGAAAGTCGAGCACCTATGAACTACAAGTGTTGTGGGGGTGTGCCGCCATGGTTCCGCCTCTAGAGGTCCTCCACGCCCCTTCAGAGGTCCTGAAGAAAAACAAAAGGCAGCCATCTTTTTTCACCGCATAGACTAGGCTAGCTATTGTTAGCTCCCCATAGCTCCTTGCAAAGAACCATATCTCGGGAAGGGAAGCACATACAGACACGGGACTGGCGGCATTGGAAAGCTCGTCAAATTTTACATCTAGTAGAAGGTGCGTTGAAGTTACGAAATCAACGCTGAGCATTGATTTTGATTTTTGATTTTTTTACATGAAATAGTTACATCAGATGCGCGTAACTCCTAGGAAAATGCCTTAAAATGCATGAATTTTTTTTTATGAAGACATCTCCCGACATATATACTACCGTTTAATTTGGTGCAATTTGGAGGCAATTTTTTTTTAATTATTCTTGTTCTACTAATGTTTTTATGTCTAAGCCTTCTTCTTCTTCTTCTTCTTCTTTGAGTTTTATGGCGGGTGGCAAGCATGTGCATTACCGCCACCTACTGGAGTTTGATATCAGCCAAATGCCTGAGGGGTGGGCGTGGACTTGAAGGCCACGCGAGCCCAGTGCATTGTGGGAAGTGTAGGATTTCGGGTCCCCGCACCCGCCCCTCCCCTCCACCAGCCCAAACCCCCCCCCCCCCCCCCCCCACACACAGAGTGGATTTTGGTTGATAGCTCAGGCTGTGAACAACCAATTTCAAAAATTTCAACGGATTCAAACTCCTTAGGCGCGTGAGATTTAATATATCTTCATATTCCCCACGGGAAAGCCTTCCTTTAACCTGTCAATCCTCCAGGTTCTTTTATGTAACTTAACCTGTCAATCCTCCAGGTTCTTTTATGTAACTTAACCTGTCAATCCTACAGGTTCCTTTAGGAGCAGGCATTGCTCTGGCCTGCAAGTACCAAGGCAACAACCAGTTGTGTGTCGCGCTGTACGGAGACGGAGCAGCCAACCAGGTGAGACACTTTATTCCAAACTAAGAAATAAATTAACTTCTGAGAAAAGCCACATGCCATTTTCATTATTTGACCAACCAACACGTTTTTGCCTGGTGTAAGACATTCAGATGTTGGCTGGTATCCCCCCGAGTTCCTTTCTTGTTTATTCGTTTGAATTTGTGACTCCATGATAATGGTGGTTCTCTCTGATCCAATCAGGGCCAGATCTTCGAGTCGTTCAACATGGCTGCCTTGTGGAAGCTGCCGTGTATTTTCGTCTGCGAGAACAACAAATACGGCATGGGGACGTCTGTGGAGAGAGCTTCAGCCAGCACTGACTACTACAGGAGAGGAGACTACATACCAGGGATCAGAGTGAGACACAAACATTATGACAGAAACTACAGGAGAGCAGACTACATACCAGGGATCAGAGTGAGACACAAACATTATGACAGAAACTACAGGAGAGCAGACTACATACCAGGGATCAGAGTGAGACACAAACATTATGACAGAAACTACAGGACAGGAGACTACATACCAGGGATCAGAGTGAGACACAAACATTATGACAGAAACTACAGGACAGGAGACTGCATACCAGGGATCAGAGTGAGACACAAACATTATGACAGAAACTACAGGACAGGAGACCACATACCAGGGATCAGAGTGAGACACAAACATGACAGAAACTACAGGAGAGGAGACCACATACCAGGGATCAGAGTGAGACACAAACATTATGACAGAAACTACAGGACAGGAGACTGCATACCAGGGATCAGAGTGAGACACAAACATCATGACAGAAACTACAGGACAGGAGACCACATACCAGGGATCAGAGTGAGACACAAACATTATGACAGAAACTACAGGAGAGGAGACTGCATACCAGGGATCAGAGTGAGACACAAACATTATGACAGAAACTACAGGAGAGCAGACTACATACCAGGGATCAGAGTGAGACACAAACATTATGACAGAAACTACAGGACAGGAGACTACATACCAGGGATCAGAGTGAGACACAAACATTATGACAGAAACTACAGGACAGGAGACTACATACCAGGGATCAGAGTGAGACACAAACATTATGACAGAAACTACAGGACAGGAGACTGCATACCAGGGATCAGAGTGAGACACAAACATGACAGAAACTACAGGAGAGGAGACCACATACCAGGGATCAGAGTGAGACACAAACATTATGACAGAAACTACAGGACAGGAGACTGCATACCAGGGATCAGAGTGAGACACAAACATCATGACAGAAACTACAGGACAGGAGACCACATACCAGGGATCAGAGTGAGACACAAACATTATGACAGAAACTACAGGAGAGGAGACTGCATACCAGGGATCAGAGTGAGACACAAACATGACAGAAACTACAGGAGAGCAGACTACATACCAGGGATCAGAGTGAGACACAAACATTATGACAGAAACTACAGGACAGGAGACTACATACCATGGATCAGAGTGAGACACAAACATTATGACAGAAACTACAGGACAGGAGACTACATACCATGGATCAGAGTGAGACACAAACATCATGACAGAAACTACAGGACAGGAGACTACATACCATGGATCAGAGTGAGACACAAACATGACAGAAACTACAGGAGAGGAGACCACATACCTGGGATCAGAGTGAGACACAAACATTATGACAGAAACTACAGGAGAGGAGACCACATACCAGGGATCAGAGTGAGACACAAACATTATGACAGAAACTACAGGAGAGGAGACCACATAACCAGGGATCAGAGTGAGACACAAACATCATGACAGAAACTACAGGACAGGAGACTACATACCATGGATCAGAGTGAGACACAAACATCATGACAGAAACTACAGGACAGGAGACCACATACCAGGGATCAGAGTGAGACACAAACATTATGACAGAAACTACAGGACAGGAGACTACATACCAGGGATCAGAGTGAGACACAAACATCATGACAGAAACTACAGGAGAGCAGACTACATACCAGGGATCAGAGTGAGACACAAACATTATGACAGAAACTACAGGACAGGAGACTACATACCATGGATCAGAGTGAGACACAAACATCATGACAGAAACTACAGGAGAGGAGACTGCATACCAGGGATCAGAGTGAGACACAAACATCATGACAGAAACTACAGGACAGGAGACCACATACCATGGATCAGAGTGAGACACAAACATCATGACAGAAACTACAGGACAGGAGACCACATACCAGGGATCAGAGTAAGACACAAACATTATGACAGAAACTACAGGAGAGGAGACTACATACCAGGGATCAGAGTGAGACACAAACATTATGACAGAAACTACAGGAGAGGAGACTACATACCAGGGATCAGAGTGAGACACAAACATCATGACAGAAACTACAGGACAGGAGACCACATACCATGGATCAGAGTGAGACACAAACATCATGACAGAAACTACAGGAGAGCAGACTACATACCAGGGATCAGAGTGAGACACAAACATTATGACAGAAACTACAGGACAGGAGACCACATACCAGGGATCAGAGTGAGACACAAACATTATGACAGAAACTACAGGAGAGGAGACCACATACCAGGGATCAGAGTGAGACACAAACATTATGACAGAAACTACAGGACAGGAGACTACATACCAGGGATCAGAGTGAGACACAAACATCATGACAGAAACTACAGGAAAGGAGACTACATACCAGGGATCAGAGTGAGACACAAACATCATGACAGAAACTACAGGAAAGGAGACCACATACCAGGGATCAGAGTGAGACACAAACATTATGACAGAAACTACAGGAGAGGAGACTACATACCAGGGATCAGAGTGAGACACAAACATTATGACAGAAACTACAGGAGAGGAGACTACATACCAGGGATCAGAGTGAGACACAAACATGACAGAAACTACAGGAGAGCAGACTACATACCAGGGATCAGAGTGAGACACAAACATCATGACAGAAACTACAGGAGAGGAGACCACATACCAGGGATCAGAGTGAGACACAAACATTATGACAGAAACTACAGGAGAGGAGACCACATACCAGGGATCAGAGTGAGACACAAACATTATGACAGAAACTACAGGACAGGAGACCACATACCAGGGATCAGAGTGAGACACAAACATTATGACAGAAACTACAGGAGAGGAGACCACATACCAGGGATCAGAGTGAGACACAAACATTATGACAGAAACTACAGGACAGGAGACTACATACCATGGATCAGAGTGAGACACAAACATGACAGAAACTACAGGAAAGGAGACCACATACCAGGGATCAGAGTGAGACACAAACATGACAGAAACTACAGGAGAGGAGACTACATACCATGGATCAGAGTGAGACACAAACATCATGACAGAAACTACAGGACAGGAGACTACATACCATGGATCAGAGTGAGACACAAACATCATGACAGAAACTACAGGACAGGAGACTACATACCAGGGATCAGAGTGAGACACAAACATTATGACAGAAACTACAGGAGAGGAGACTACATACCAGGGATCAGAGTGAGACACAAACATCATGACAGAAACTACAGGAGAGCAGACTACATACCAGGGATCAGAGTGAGACACAAACATCATGACAGAAACTACAGGAGAGGAGACTACATACCAGGGATCAGAGTGAGACACAAACATCATGACAGAAACTACAGGACAGGAGACTACATACCAGGGATCAGAGTGAGACACAAACATCATGACAGAAACTACAGGAGAGCAGACTACATACCAGGGATCAGAGTGAGACACAAACATTATGACAGAAACTACAGGACAGGAGACTACATACCAGGGATCAGAGTGAGACACAAACATTATGACAGAAACTACAGGAGAGCAGACTGCATACCAGGGATCAGAGTGAGACACAAACATCATGACAGAAACTACAGGAGAGGAGACTGCATACCAGGGATCAGAGTGAGACACAAACATCATGACAGAAACTACAGGAGAGGAGACTACATACCAGGGATCAGAGTGAGACACAAACATTATGACAGAAACTACAGGAGAGGAGACTGCATACCAGGGATCAGAGTGAGACACAAACATTATGACAGAAACTACAGGAGAGGAGACCACATACCAGGGATCAGAGTGAGACACAAACATCATGACAGAAACTACAGGAGAGGAGACCACATACCAGGGAACAGAGTGAGACACAAACATCATGACAGAAACTACAGGAGAGGAGACTACATACCAGGGATCAGAGTGAGACACAAACATGACAGAAACTACAGGAGAGCAGACTACATACCAGGGATCAGAGTGAGACACAAACATTATGACAGAAACTACAGGACAGGAGACTACATACCATGGATCAGAGTGAGACACAAACATTATGACAGAAACTACAGGACAGGAGACTACATACCATGGATCAGAGTGAGACACAAACATCATGACAGAAACTACAGGACAGGAGACTACATACCATGGATCAGAGTGAGACACAAACATGACAGAAACTACAGGAGAGGAGACCACATACCTGGGATCAGAGTGAGACACAAACATTATGACAGAAACTACAGGAGAGGAGACCACATACCAGGGATCAGAGTGAGACACAAACATTATGACAGAAACTACAGGAGAGGAGACCACATAACCAGGGATCAGAGTGAGACACAAACATCATGACAGAAACTACAGGACAGGAGACTACATACCATGGATCAGAGTGAGACACAAACATCATGACAGAAACTACAGGACAGGAGACCACATACCAGGGATCAGAGTGAGACACAAACATTATGACAGAAACTACAGGACAGGAGACTACATACCAGGGATCAGAGTGAGACACAAACATCATGACAGAAACTACAGGAGAGCAGACTACATACCAGGGATCAGAGTGAGACACAAACATTATGACAGAAACTACAGGACAGGAGACTACATACCATGGATCAGAGTGAGACACAAACATCATGACAGAAACTACAGGAGAGGAGACTGCATACCAGGGATCAGAGTGAGACACAAACATCATGACAGAAACTACAGGACAGGAGACCACATACCATGGATCAGAGTGAGACACAAACATCATGACAGAAACTACAGGACAGGAGACCACATACCAGGGATCAGAGTAAGACACAAACATTATGACAGAAACTACAGGAGAGGAGACTACATACCAGGGATCAGAGTGAGACACAAACATTATGACAGAAACTACAGGAGAGGAGACTACATACCAGGGATCAGAGTGAGACACAAACATCATGACAGAAACTACAGGACAGGAGACCACATACCATGGATCAGAGTGAGACACAAACATCATGACAGAAACTACAGGAGAGCAGACTACATACCAGGGATCAGAGTGAGACACAAACATTATGACAGAAACTACAGGACAGGAGACCACATACCAGGGATCAGAGTGAGACACAAACATTATGACAGAAACTACAGGAGAGGAGACCACATACCAGGGATCAGAGTGAGACACAAACATTATGACAGAAACTACAGGACAGGAGACTACATACCAGGGATCAGAGTGAGACACAAACATCATGACAGAAACTACAGGAGAGCAGACTACATACCAGGGATCAGAGTGAGACACAAACATTATGACAGAAACTACAGGACAGGAGACTACATACCAGGGATCAGAGTGAGACACAAACATTATGACAGAAACTACAGGAGAGCAGACTGCATACCAGGGATCAGAGTGAGACACAAACATCATGACAGAAACTACAGGAGAGGAGACTGCATACCAGGGATCAGAGTGAGACACAAACATCATGACAGAAACTACAGGAGAGGAGACTACATACCAGGGATCAGAGTGAGACACAAACATTATGACAGAAACTACAGGAGAGGAGACTGCATACCAGGGATCAGAGTGAGACACAAACATTATGACAGAAACTACAGGAGAGGAGACCACATACCAGGGATCAGAGTGAGACACAAACATCATGACAGAAACTACAGGAGAGGAGACCACATACCAGGGAACAGAGTGAGACACAAACATCATGACAGAAACTACAGGAGAGGAGACTACATACCAGGGATCAGAGTGAGACACAAACATGACAGAAACTACAGGAGAGCAGACTACATACCAGGGATCAGAGTGAGACACAAACATTATGACAGAAACTACAGGACAGGAGACTACATACCATGGATCAGAGTGAGACACAAACATTATGACAGAAACTACAGGACAGGAGACTACATACCATGGATCAGAGTGAGACACAAACATCATGACAGAAACTACAGGACAGGAGACTACATACCATGGATCAGAGTGAGACACAAACATGACAGAAACTACAGGAGAGGAGACCACATACCTGGGATCAGAGTGAGACACAAACATTATGACAGAAACTACAGGAGAGGAGACCACATACCAGGGATCAGAGTGAGACACAAACATTATGACAGAAACTACAGGAGAGGAGACCACATAACCAGGGATCAGAGTGAGACACAAACATCATGACAGAAACTACAGGACAGGAGACTACATACCATGGATCAGAGTGAGACACAAACATCATGACAGAAACTACAGGACAGGAGACCACATACCAGGGATCAGAGTGAGACACAAACATTATGACAGAAACTACAGGACAGGAGACTACATACCAGGGATCAGAGTGAGACACAAACATCATGACAGAAACTACAGGAGAGCAGACTACATACCAGGGATCAGAGTGAGACACAAACATTATGACAGAAACTACAGGACAGGAGACTACATACCATGGATCAGAGTGAGACACAAACATCATGACAGAAACTACAGGAGAGGAGACTGCATACCAGGGATCAGAGTGAGACACAAACATCATGACAGAAACTACAGGACAGGAGACCACATACCATGGATCAGAGTGAGACACAAACATCATGACAGAAACTACAGGACAGGAGACCACATACCAGGGATCAGAGTAAGACACAAACATTATGACAGAAACTACAGGAGAGGAGACTACATACCAGGGATCAGAGTGAGACACAAACATTATGACAG
This sequence comes from Poromitra crassiceps, assembly GCF_964638095.1. Classification (NCBI taxonomy): domain Eukaryota; kingdom Metazoa; phylum Chordata; class Actinopteri; order Beryciformes; family Melamphaidae; genus Poromitra; species Poromitra crassiceps. The sequence goes on from NC_139624.1 coordinate 111,360,140, forward strand.
AAACTACAGGAGAGGAGACTACATACCAGGGATCAGAGTGAGACACAAACATCATGACAGAAACTACAGGACAGGAGACCACATACCATGGATCAGAGTGAGACACAAACATCATGACAGAAACTACAGGAGAGCAGACTACATACCAGGGATCAGAGTGAGACACAAACATTATGACAGAAACTACAGGACAGGAGACCACATACCAGGGATCAGAGTGAGACACAAACATTATGACAGAAACTACAGGAGAGGAGACCACATACCAGGGATCAGAGTGAGACACAAACATTATGACAGAAACTACAGGACAGGAGACTACATACCAGGGATCAGAGTGAGACACAAACATCATGACAGAAACTACAGGAAAGGAGACTACATACCAGGGATCAGAGTGAGACACAAACATCATGACAGAAACTACAGGAAAGGAGACCACATACCAGGGATCAGAGTGAGACACAAACATTATGACAGAAACTACAGGAGAGGAGACTACATACCAGGGATCAGAGTGAGACACAAACATTATGACAGAAACTACAGGAGAGGAGACTACATACCAGGGATCAGAGTGAGACACAAACATGACAGAAACTACAGGAGAGCAGACTACATACCAGGGATCAGAGTGAGACACAAACATCATGACAGAAACTACAGGAGAGGAGACCACATACCAGGGATCAGAGTGAGACACAAACATTATGACAGAAACTACAGGACAGGAGACCACATACCAGGGATCAGAGTGAGACACAAACATTATGACAGAAACTACAGGAGAGGAGACCACATACCAGGGATCAGAGTGAGACACAAACATTATGACAGAAACTACAGGACAGGAGACTACATACCATGGATCAGAGTGAGACACAAACATGACAGAAACTACAGGAAAGGAGACCACATACCAGGGATCAGAGTGAGACACAAACATGACAGAAACTACAGGAGAGGAGACTACATACCATGGATCAGAGTGAGACACAAACATCATGACAGAAACTACAGGACAGGAGACTACATACCATGGATCAGAGTGAGACACAAACACCATGACAGAAACTACAGGACAGGAGACTACATACCAGGGATCAGAGTGAGACACAAACATTATGACAGAAACTACAGGAGAGGAGACTACATACCAGGGATCAGAGTGAGACACAAACATCATGACAGAAACTACAGGAGAGCAGACTACATACCAGGGATCAGAGTGAGACACAAACATCATGACAGAAACTACAGGAGAGGAGACTACATACCAGGGATCAGAGTGAGACACAAACATCATGACAGAAACTACAGGACAGGAGACTACATACCAGGGATCAGAGTGAGACACAAACATCATGACAGAAACTACAGGAGAGCAGACTACATACCAGGGATCAGAGTGAGACACAAACATTATGACAGAAACTACAGGACAGGAGACTACATACCAGGGATCAGAGTGAGACACAAACATTATGACAGAAACTACAGGAGAGCAGACTGCATACCAGGGATCAGAGTGAGACACAAACATCATGACAGAAACTACAGGAGAGGAGACTGCATACCAGGGATCAGAGTGAGACACAAACATCATGACAGAAACTACAGGAGAGGAGACTACATACCAGGGATCAGAGTGAGACACAAACATTATGACAGAAACTACAGGAGAGGAGACTGCATACCAGGGATCAGAGTGAGACACAAACATTATGACAGAAACTACAGGAGAGGAGACCACATACCAGGGATCAGAGTGAGACACAAACATCATGACAGAAACTACAGGAGAGGAGACCACATACCAGGGAACAGAGTGAGACACAAACATCATGACAGAAACTACAGGAGAGGAGACTACATACCAGGGAACAGAGTGAGACACAAACATCATGACAGAAACTACAGGAGAGGAGACTACATACCAGGGATCAGAGTGAGACACAAACATCATGACAGAAACTACAGGACAGGAGACTACATACCAGGGATCAGAGTGAGACACAAACATTATGACAGAAACTACAGGAGAGGAGACCACATACCAGGGAACAGAGTGAGACACAAACATCATGACAGAAACTACAGGAGAGGAGACTACATACCAGGGATCAGAGTGAGACACAAACATCATGACAGAAACTACAGGAGAGGAGACTGCATACCAGGGATCAGAGTGAGACACAAACATTATGACAGAAACTACAGGAGAGGAGACTGCATACCAGGGATCAGAGTGAGACACAAACATCATGACAGAAACTACAGGAGAGGAGACCACATACCAGGGAACAGAGTGAGACACAAACATCATGACAGAAACTACAGGAGAGGAGACTACATACCAGGGATCAGAGTGAGACACAAACATCATGACAGAAACTACAGGACAGGAGACTACATACCAGGGATCAGAGTGAGACACAAACATCATGACAGAAACTACAGGAGAGCAGACTACATACCAGGGATCAGAGTGAGACACAAACATCATGACATAAACTACAGGAGAGCAGACTACATACCAGGGATCAGAGTGAGACACAAACATCATGACAGAAACTACAGGAGAGGAGACTACATACCAGGGATCAGAGTGAGACACAAACATTATGACAGAAACTACAGGAGAGGAGACTGCATACCAGGGATCAGAGTGAGACACAAACATCATGACAGAAACTACAGGAGAGGAGACCACATACCAGGGAACAGAGTGAGACACAAACATCATGACAGAAACTACAGGAGAGGAGACTACATACCAGGGATCAGAGTGAGACACAAACATCATGACAGAAACTACAGGACAGGAGACTACATACCAGGGATCAGAGTGAGACACAAACATCATGACAGAAACTACAGGAGAGCAGACTACATACCAGGGATCAGAGTGAGACACAAACATCATGACAGAAACTACAGGAGAGCAGACTACATACCAGGGATCAGAGTGAGACACAAACATCATGACAGAAACTACAGGAGAGCAGACTACATACCAGGGATCAGAGTGAGACACAAACATTATGACAGAAACTACAGGACAGGAGACTACATACCAGGGATCAGAGTGAGACACAAACATTATGACAGAAACTACAGGAGAGGAGACTACATACCAGGGATCAGAGTGAGACACAAACATTATGACAGAAACTACAGGACAGGAGACTACATACCAGGGATCAGAGTGAGACACAAACATCATGACAGAAACTACAGGACAGGAGACTACATACCAGGGATCAGAGTGAGACACAAACATCATGACAGGAGACTACATACCAGGGATCAGAGTGAGACACAAACATTATGACAGAAACTACAGGACAGGAGACTACATACCAGGGATCAGAGTGAGACACAAACATTATGACAGAAACTACAGGACAGGAGACTACATACCAGGGATCAGAGTGAGACACAAACATTATGACAGAAACTACAGGACAGGAGACTACATACCAGGGATCAGAGTGAGACACAAACATCACGACAGAAACTACAGGACAGGAGACTACATACCAGGGATCAGAGTGAGACACAAACATCATGACAGAAACTACAGGACAGGAGACTACATACCAGGGATCAGAGTGAGACACAAACATTATGACAGAAACTACAGGACAGGAGACTACATACCAGGGATCAGAGTGAGACACAAACATCATGACAGAAACTACAGGACAGGAGACTACATACCAGGGATCAGAGTGAGACACAAACATCATGACAGAAACTACAGGACAGGAGACTACATACCAGGGATCAGAGTGAGACACAAACATTATGACAGAAACTACAGGAGAGGAGACCACATACCATGGATCAGAGTGAGACACAAACATCATGACAGAAACTACAGGACAGGAGACTACATACCAGGGATCAGAGTGAGACACAAACATTATGACAGAAACTACAGGAGAGGAGACCACATACCATGGATCAGAGTGAGACACAAACATCATGACAGAAACTACAGGAGAGGAGACTACATACCAGGGATCAGAGTGAGACACAAACATTATGACAGAAACTACAGGAGAGGAGACTACATACCAGGGATCAGAGTGAGACACAAACATCATGACAGAAACTACAGGAGAGGAGACTACATACCAGGGATCAGAGTGAGACACAAACATCATGACAGAAACTACAGGAGAGCCAGACTACATACCAGGGATCAGAGTGAGACACAAACATTATGACAGAAACTACAGGACAGGAGACCACATACCAGGGATCAGAGTGAGACACAAACATTATGACAGAAACTACAGGACAGGAGACTACATACCAGGGATCAGAGTGAGACACAAACATCATGACAGAAACTACAGGAGAGCCAGACTACATACCAGGGATCAGAGTGAGACACAAACATTATGACAGAAACTACAGGACAGGAGACTACATACCAGGGATCAGAGTGAGACACAAACATTATGACAGAAACTACAGGACAGGAGACTACATACCAGGGATCAGAGTGAGACACAAACATTATGACAGAAACTACAGGACAGGAGACTACATACCAGGGATCAGAGTGAGACACAAACATCATGACAGAAACTACAGGAGAGCAGACTACATACCAGGGATCAGAGTGAGACACAAACATCATGACAGAAACTACAGGAGAGCAGACTACATACCAGGGATCAGAGTGAGACACAAACATTATGACAGAAACTACAGGAGAGCAGACTACATACCAGGGATCAGAGTGAGACACAAACATTATGACAGAAACTACAGGAGAGGAGACTACATACCAGGGATCAGAGTGAGACACAAACATTATGACAGAAACTACAGGAGAGCAGACTACATACCAGGGATCAGAGTGAGACACAAACATCATGACAGAAACTACAGGACAGGAGACTACATACCAGGGATCAGAGTGAGACACAAACATCATGACAGAAACTACAGGACAGGAGACTACATACCAGGGATCAGAGTGAGACACAAACATCATGACAGAAACTACAGGAGAGCAGACTACATACCAGGGATCAGAGTGAGACACAAACATTATGACAGAAACGTAAAGGAGACATACCAGGGATCAGAGTGAGACACAACCATTATGACAAACACTTACAGCTGACATCCCCAACTGACAGGGAAAGATAACTACTAAAAAAGTACATACATGTTTACCTTTTATGTTGATGTGACGCTAAGCTAGCTAATCCTGAAGTACTTAGAAATCAGATATGATCATATGAGTACATGTTGGGGTCTGGGGCTGTAGCTGCAGTGTGTCTCAGTGGCTGTATGCTGCAGCCTGGATGGACCCAGACTATAACAGGAGGACAACGGTCTGTCCTGGCAGTTACAGGTGTGAGCATCATACAGCTGTTTGATGCTCATGTATGATACTGCAGACAAACATTTGATAAGGAAACTATTGAGAGTAGGGCCGGAGCTGAAGGGGATGCACAATCTATTGAGAGTAGGACCGGAGCTGAAGCACAGTTGGGTCTGAAATGATTTATATGGATTATTTTGCTAGTTGTTGGGATAATGATTAATCCTGATTATTAGTCTGAATGATTTGTGCAACAAAATTACTTTTGTTATGCCACTTTTTGCAAATTACACCAAACCAAACTCTTTGACGATTTTCAACTGTACTTTGTTGTGCTTGTAGGAAGTAAAAAAGTATTTTGACATTGCATTTTCACAAATGATGCAGAAGCTGGTTGTAAAAGGCATTAGTGGTAAAGGTTAGTGGTGACTGTATTGATGGGCCTGTGTGTGACCTCTGACCTGTGGCTGGCTCTCTTTCTCTAGGTGGATGGGATGGATCTCCTGTGTGTCAGAGAGGCCACCAGGTTCGCTGCAGACCACTGCAGAGCGGGCAAGGTGAGCGCTGTGGGGGTGGAACATGCCAGAGGGAGGAATCCACCCTGAAGTACAGCTGTTGAGACTTGCTTTTTGGTCAAGTTAATAGTTTGATGTGTTCTTCTTGGTGGAGAACCGGCCAAACGTAGATGAGGTGACATCACATGTACATATTTCCAGCAGCTACAATGGAGTTTGATAAGAGAAAAATGTTTCAGTATATTAAGCATCAGTGGTAAACATCAGGTTTTGGTGTCAGTCCCTCAGAAAGATCGAAGGCTTCTTTCTATATCCGCCATTTTGCACCGAGAGACGTTCGACAATCATACAGGGAGAAATCAGCAGTACCGCTGCTAATTTGCATACAACTCAGCTTAGCTAAAATTCACCTCGTTTCAGGGTCCCATCCTCATGGAGCTGCAGACCTACCGTTACCATGGACACAGCATGAGTGACCCTGGGGTCAGGTGAGTGACCTTTAACCCTGTGGACCCCCACCCCCCCCAGCTCATCTTGCCACATTCCCTCACTGTTCTCACACATTTTTCAGCTCTCTCTGATCCACTATTTTCTGTTACTCAGTTTCCCTTCAGTCTCTGGGTCAGAGAGGAGGAAATTATTAGAGCCCGACCGATATGGGATTTTTGAAACCGATACCGATTTTAGGGAATAAAAAATTACCGATACCGATAATATCGGCCGATATTTTTATTTTATTTTATTTTTGTTTTTATCATCAAATGTTTATCCCCCATTAGTGCTAATCCCCCATTAGTGCTAATTTTTTATTTATTTATCCTGGTTGCTGCTCCACCCTCTGCCGATCTGGGGAGAGCCGAAAACTGCCTCCATGCTTCCACATGGGCAGTTAGCCAGCCGCTTCTTTTCACCTGACAGGGGAAGCTTCACCGGTAGGAGATAGCACGTGGGAGGATCACGATATTCCAACGAGTTCCCCTCCCTCCGAACAGGTGCCCTTAACGACCAGAGGAGGCACCACATCAGCAACCCTCAAATATCAAACACTTGACAAAGATATGATTGAGTTGACATGAATTGAAATATGTGATGTAGGCAAGATATTTTACAGCTTATTAATAAACTCAATGCAATGAAACAGTAAACTTAACTGGGAATTTAATAATTATAAATAACTAGAAATACAAAAACACAATAGAACAAATAGTTAAGAAAAAATATCAAATATACACAACATGCTGTCCATGCTGTCTATAACTTATATATATATATATATATATATATATATATATATATATATTTATATAAAAAAAAAAAAAAAAAAAAAAAAATATCGGCCGATATATATATATATTTTTTTTACCGATACCGATATATCGATAATCGCCAATATCGGCCGATAATATCGGCGGGCCGATAATATCGGTCGGGCTCTAGAAATTATTAACTCACCTGCTCTCTCTCCTCCATCATTACCTGGTTAACTATGCATTTGTTCATTGACCTCATTAAGAAATGTGCTGTTAAGTTGGTCATTGTTTCCACATGGCTGCTTTTGTTGTAGATATTCAAAGATGAGTCATTTCATTGCCAAGTGCAATAAATCTACAGGAGTTTGTCCTGGTGGAATTTTATCTTTTCTTTTTTTGTGACACAGATCTGATGTTTTCTAGTCAGTGTGAATAGCAAAAAAAAGCTGCATGGAGTCACATTTTCTCGATTCTTATCCGGACCACTTGGATATGAACTACAAAATTAGATCCCGAAGCATGTGACTTGTATTTACAATGTTAATATCAGAATTTGTCAGCGTAATCTTTGTGACATTGCTCTGAGACAGTTGATGTAATTTTGGCATGGATGCAGCTTGGCTGACCAGCGTTTGCGTGGAGGACAAGACACAGCAATCTAAAGAAAGCCAGACGCCTCAATTCAGTCAAAACCTGAACAACATACTCTCAGTGAATCAGTGAAATGTGTTGGAGACAAGTGGGAGAAGGCAGAAGTGTAGATGCAAAAAGTGATGTGATGTGCTTTGTCTTGTCATTGCTCCCATGCTCACAGAACTGATGTGATGTGCTTTGTCTTGTCATTGCTCACATGCTCACAGGACTGATGTGATGTGCTTTGTCTTGTCATTGCTCACATGCTCACAGGACTGATGTGATGTGCTTTGTCTTGTCATTGCTCACATGCTCACAGAACTGATGTGATGTGCTTTGTCTTGTCATTGCTCACATGCTCACAGGGCGTTTGATGTGATGTGCTTTGTCTTGTCATTGCTCACATGCTCACAGAACTGATGTGATGTGCTTTGTCTTGTCATTGCTCACATGCTCACAGGACTGATGTGATGTGCTTTGTCTTGTCATTGCTCACATGCTCACAGGGCGTTTGATGTGATGTGCTTTGTCTTGTCATTGCTCACATGCTCACAGGGCCTTTCAACATGGCTGTCAATTCACATTCATAGAGTACCGCAGGGATGACATATTTTTGTAGGCTTAACCAGAAATCGCTGCCATTTTGGCTCATCAGGGAAAAAGTCTATGGGGTTTTAGAATGATTTATTTTAGAATGTATCCAATAACTGCAGAAATGACCTGAAACTTAGGTTAGTATGAAGGCCTGCAGTCTGAATGTATAGACCTATAGACTGTAGACTGTACAGATTAAATATTCAATACTATTATTCTGTCAATATTTGAATTCAGTTTATGATACACACACTGGCTCCAGAGAATCAGATTTCGGTATCATTTAGGGATATGTGTTTGCAGGAAGTTCTAACGGTGATGTCACTTCCTGCAGCTACCGAACTCGCGAGGAAATCCAGGAAGTGCGCAGCAAGAGTGACCCCATCGCCATGCTGAAGGAGCGCATGCTCAGCAACAACATGGCCTCCGCTGAGGAATTCAAGGTACAAACATGTACCAACAGCAAACACACACAGTCATGTACCAACAGCAAACACACACAGTCATGTACCAACAGCAAACACACACAGTCATGTACCAACAGCAAACACACACAGTCATGTACCAACAGCAAACACACACAGTCATGTACCAACAGCAAACACACACAGTCATGTACCAACAGCAAACACACACAGTCATGTACCAACAGCAAACACACACAGTCATGTACCAACAGCAAACACACACAGTCATGTACCAACAGCAAACACACACAGTCATGTACCAACAGCAAACACACAGTCATGTACCAACAGCAAAAACACACAGTCATGTACCAACAGCAAACACACACAGTCATGTACCAACAGCAAACACACACAGTCATGTACCAACAGCAAACACACACAGTCATGTACCAACAGCAAACACACACAGTCATGTACCAACAGCAAACACACACAGTCATGTACCAACAGCAAACACACACAGTCATGTACCAACAGCAAACACACACAGTCATGTACCAACAGCAAACACACACAGTCATGTACCAACAGCAAACACACACAGTCATGTACCAACAACAAACACACACAGTCATGTACCAACAGCAAACACACACAGTCATGTACCAACAGCAAACACACACAGTCATGTACCAACAGCAAACACACACAGTCATGTACCAACAGCAAACACACACAGTCATGTACCAACAGCAAACACACACAGTCATGTACCAACAACAAACACACACAGTCATGTACCAACAACAAACACACACAGTCATGTACCAACAGCAAACACACAGTCATGTACCAACAGCAAACACACACAGTCATGTACCAACAGCAAACACACACAGTCATGTACCAACAGCAAACACACACAGTCATGTACCAACAGCAAACACACACAGTCATGTACCAACAGCAAAAACACACAGTCATGTACCAACAGCAAACACACACAGTCATGTACCAACAGCAAACACACACAGTCATGTACCAACAACAAACACACAGTCATGTACCAACAGCAAACACACACAGTCATGTACCAACAGCAAACACACACAGTCATGTACCAACAGCAAACACACACAGTCATGTACCAACAGCAAACACACAGTCATGTACCAACAGCAAACACACACAGTCATGTACCAACAGCAAACACACACAGTCATGTACCAACAGCAAACACACACAGTCATGTACCAACAGCAAAAACACACAGTCATGTACCAACAGCAAACACACACAGTCATGTACCAACAGCAAACACACACAGTCATGTACCAACAACAAACACACAGTCATGTACCAACAGCAAACACACACAGTCATGTACCAACAGCAAACACACACAGTCATGTACCAACAGCAAACACACAGTCATGTACCAACAGCAAAAACACACAGTCATGTACCAACAGCAAACACACACAGTCATGTACCAACAGCAAACACACACAGTCATGTACCAACAGCAAACACACACAGTCATGTACCAACAGCAAACACACACAGTCATGTACCAACAACAAACACACACAGTCATGTACCAACAGCAAACACACACAGTCATGTACCAACAACAAACACACACAGTCATGTACCAACAGCAAACACGGTCATGTACCAACAGCAAAAACACAGTCATGTACCAACAGCAAACACACACAGTCATGTACCAACAGCAAACACACACAGTCATGTACCAACAGCAAACACACACAGTCATGTACCAACAGCAAAAACACACAGTCATGTACCAACAGCAAACACACACAGTCATGTACCAACAGCAAACACGGTCATGTACCAACAGCAAAAACACACAGTCATGTACCAACAGCAAACACACACAGTCATGTACCAACAGCAAACACACACAGTCATGTACCAACAGCAAACACACACAGTCATGTACCAACAGCAAACACACACAGTCATGTACCAACAACAAACACACACAGTCATGTACCAACAGCAAACACACACAGTCATGTACCAACAGCAAACACGGTCATGTACCAACAGCAAACACACACAGTCATGTACCAACAGCAAACACTCACAGTCATGTACCAACAGCAAACACACACAGTCATGTACCAACAGCAAACACACACAGTCATGTACCAACAGCAAACACACACAGTCATGTACCAACAATAAACACACACAGTCATGTACCAACAGCAAACACACACAGTCATGTACCAACAGCAAAAACACACAGTCATGTACCAACAGCAAACACGGTCATGTACCAACAGCAAAAACACACAGTCATGTACCAACAGCAAACACGGTCATGCACCAACAGCAAACACACACAGTCATGTACCAACAGAAAGCAGCCAGTGACATTCTGCAGTCATGCATCATCCAGCAGAATGCACAGCCAACATCTGAGGCAGCATTTCATCTGTTAAAACCCAGCTGATAATGAAGTCACCAGATTGAGCTTCCAGACAAGGTGGGGCAGTCTGGGTGGAGGAAGGTGACAGAAGCCACCCCCCCTTCTTCAACAGTTTCTCTGTGGCCTTCAGTAGCAACATCAGTCAACTTAATTAACAATGAAGCAAAAGTTGGCCGAAATAGAAACGGTCAAACATGGCACTGCATATAAATTGAGTGTATGCTTGCTGCAGCTCTGTATGGATGTGTACGCTCCACGCTAGTGGGGGCGATGGAGATTAAACAGCCAGCCAGCCGTAACTTAGGGAAACTGGAAAAAAAGGGGGCATGGTGGCGCAGTGGTAAGCACTGTCCCCTCACAGCTAGAAGGTCCTGGGTTCGATTCCCACCTGGGACGCTGTGAGCACTGGAGGAGTGCGTGCCCGTCCGCATGTCCTCGAGTGCCCACCGCCCGGGTGGGGTCGTCAAAAGGGCCTTTCTGTGTGGAGTTTGCATGTTCTCCCCATGCCCCCTGGGGGTTTGCTTCATATAGGAACCCCACACCAAAACATGCAATATCCTGGTCGCTGAAGTGGTGCCTCCTCTGGTCGTTAGGGGCGCCTGTACGGAGGGAGGGGAACTCGTTGGAATAGCGTGATCCTCCCACGTGCTATGTACTACCGGTGAAGCTTCCTCTGTCAGGTGAAAAGAAGCGGCTGGCTACTGCCCATGACTCGGAGGAAGCATGGAGCCAGTTTCGGCTCTCCTCAGACAGAGGGTGATGGGCGATAAACTGGGATAAAAAATCGGGGGGGGGGGGGGGGGGGGACTGGAAAAAGACAAAGCCACATCGCTTCGATACCATCTCACCACAGAAATCCTCTAACAAGCTCAGCCAGCTGCACCTCTGAGCCATTCATCTAAGATTCCACCAAAAGATGTAAGCATGGAGACCGGAACAAATGCTGGAAGTTGCTGTGTGTGAGGAGTGAAGCTTTTCAGGCTGTTAACTTCCCCCATGCCTTAAAAAAATCCACAAAGTTTTTGGATATGGATCTGAAAAGAACAATAAGGTTTTGATGAATGGATGGCATTGAAAGTACTTTATTTTCTATTTTATTAAAATGCTACAACCAAATTCTCATCCTGAGGGAAATCCTGTGGAGATTTCTGTTGATATTGCAGCATTTTCACTTGAAGAGCATAGTAATCGATCAGAGTAATACATAATTCCTCATTGATGTCTAATTTTGACCAACATCATGCTTTACTTTCACCAAACCAGATCTTTAAAGTCTCTAAAAGCGTTGAATTTAACGTCTAAGTGAATGTGGGAATCCTGTAAGAAATTGTTGATTTAGAAGTTGGATGAGGTTTAAAAAAATATGAAATCCCAGCATGTTGTGGAATCTGCAGAACAACACAAACTCGTTCTTTCTCCCGTCAGACGATGGACGTAGAGATCCGGAAGGAGATCGAGGAGGCAGCTCAGTTCGCCACATTGGACCCAGAGCCGCCACTGGACGAGCTCTGCAACCACATCTTCTACAACCAGCCGCCCATGGAGGTCCGCGGGACCAACCCCTGGTCCACGCTCAAGTCTGTCAGCTAGGCAGGAGACACACACACTCACACTCTTAACCTTCGTCAAACTTCAATTCTTCCAATCTAACGCTACACTCCTCCACCTTAGAGTTCAATCTAACGCTACACCCCTCCACCTTAGAGTTCAGCAGCATTCCGCACCTTATGGGAAACTGACCCAAAGCTGTCAATGTAAGTTATTTAAGATATGTATAAATGTTTAAGAGTTATATACTGTGCTTTATGTTGATGTTTGCTCTGCTGACCTTGGCGATGAGGCTTTCCCAAGAGGATGAAGAAGACCCATGCCAGTTCATGTTTTATCTGAATGAAATGCTCGAGTCATTTACCAGACTTTGTTTTGAGAGAGTTCAGTCGTTCATTTATGCAGTGTCTTTACTATCTTCAAGCTGCTGACAGACGTTTGAAAATGTCACATAATGTGATTCTTGTGTATCTGGGAGATTAGCCATTCTTCTGTCTACACTGGTCTGTTACAGGGCTTCAATCAGAGCTTGAAGGGAATTATGGGCAAATATAGTATTGAAATATTATCCTATTTTTCCTCGAATATTGCAACATTAATCGCTCCATGTTTCTGCAGCATCCCCGTTTTTTTTTTTTATATCTAGGGAAGATGCTGAAACCTTTCCCCCTTCTAATAAAACTGTGACCGCTTCTTGCAGGGATGGAAACTACCTTTTTAATCCCAAAATGGGGCTAATTTTGAGTGGTTTTGTGTCTGCCCTGGTATCCGTCATCTTTTTCACTCCATGAGTTTGCATCAATGTTCTTGTGACTTGGAAAAGGTCATGGTGAATATTGCAATATCAACATTTTGCCCCACCTCAAGCGCTTTTTGAGCCTAAGAGTTTTCAGACCATTTACATTTTTTATTTATTTTATTTATACCTTTATTTAAAAGGTTTGACAGATGGCAAGAAAGCCTTGAGCGCTGGTTAGCTGGAAACACACTAAGGCAAGCTGAGCAATGAACGCAAAGTTTTATTTATTTATTTTTAAGTTACAAGAATGTATCTGATAATGTATGAGATTACTATTGCCAGACATTTAGTTTATCGGTGAATTGCAGCTCTGAAGGCGGTTAGATATTTACATTTGATGTTTCAGGCATTTAGCTGATGCTCTTATCCAGGAAACTTTTTTTATTTAGTTTTATTTTTCAAGTGAGCGTCCCACTGACAACATCCCAAAATAACCAGCTGATGCGAGTGGCATTGTCTCTCTCACGCTGTGCTCTGCTCTTTATTCACTGATATTTTGTTCTGTGTTTAAATGAGTCATTGCTCACTTGAACTCCCAAAATTAACCAGCCACTTTCACTTTGCTGCCAGCTGCTGGTAGAATGGATTCATTTACCAACCAAAGCTAAAATGAACTTTGCTAGTATAAAGGTGAAATAGCCTAGTTCATGTGAATGGAGTTTGCTGGTATAAAGGTGAAATAGCCTGTGGCTGGTGAACTATGGAGTGAACCAGCCGTTATGACCCGTTTTCTATAGAAGGTTCGTGCCCTGTCATCGATGCACTATATTCGTACTATGTGTTTTACGGGTACAGTATTTACAGGTACAGTATTTGGGTTTTTTGTTGGGGGAATTGTACAGAGATGCACTTGAAAGCTGTGTCGCGACGCACAACAAACCACACTGCTGCACTGCTCAAGTGTTTATATGAATGAACAAAGAGTAGCAGCAGCAATGGATTCTCTGTTCCCTAGTTACATGTAGGCTACCTCTCCTATATTACTGACCATTAACTTGTACAGATCTGAAGCTTAAAGTTTATGTAATTTATGTGAAAGTTAAATGTGAGACTGTTTTGCTGTAAAATAAATGCAGAAGTGAAGTTGGGATGAAATGTTTCTGATGCCTTTCTTGTATGCAGGCTTACTACTTTCTCAAGATGACAGCGTTGCTATACAGGTCTAGAAAAAATTGGAAAATGAATGTGATGTCTTGAAATTGAAAAGCTATGAGGGAAATTATGTTGAATCCTAATATATTGAATTGGATTTTGTTATCCACTTGTCTATCCATTTCACTCATTAAGACAGTTGATGTAAAGTGTGGAGTGATTCTCAAAGTAGCGTCTGGGTACCCCCATGGGTCCTTGAAGGGGTTCCCAGCAAAAAGGGGGATAATTTATTTTCACCAATTCCATCCATAAGTAACACAATGACAATGTATGACTGTTTTGGTCATGGGTTTCATACACTTTCTGTAATAAAATATCTAAAAGGAAAAATCTTATCAGATTTCGGACCCTGGGACAAAATCTTATTAATTAGGCGTCTGGTCTAATTTGTGTCAGTTTAGGGGCCCTTGATGCGAAAAAGTTTGAGGACCACCACTGATCTATAGAGTGATATGCCACAGCTGACAGCATACTGAATATTAAACACCAACCAAAATATCCATTCAATCCATACAAATGGGAAATAAATAATGAATGAATTTTCAAATGGGAAATGTGTAGGAACCAAGCATGTAGCGATATTCTGTTGCTTCTCTGCCACTAGGTGTCACTACCAGGCAGGTAATGGTATTACAATGAAGGTAGAGTTTTAATAAAGTACTACTGACACTGCACTCACTTGCTCCAGGTTAACAAAACAGACCAGGCCACTGCAGAGTGAAGTGTGGCTGAAAGATCAGCATATTGTGGCTTCAAGTGGCTCATGAGTGGGTTGAGCACACATACACACAGAGCTCACAGCAGATAACACAGAAATACTGATGCCTGACATAGCTTTAGCCTTAGCTATTTTATTTACATTGTGTATTGTGTTTAAAGCAGTGGTTCTCAAACGGACACAAAATTAGACCACAGAAACCCATTTGATAAGATTGTGTCCCAGGCCCCAGGGTCCCCCATCTGATAACAGTTTTGCTTTTAGATGTTTTATTACAGAAAGTGTATGAAACCCATGACCAAAATTGTAATATTCTTATTTTACAGAAATAAGTATAACGTCATACGTTCTCTGATTGTGTTACTCATCGATAACCTTGCTTGCAAGATGGATAACCTCGCGAGATCAAAAGAGATTCTCTCGACTGGTTTAGTGAAACGTAATGTGAAGCTAAACCGTCCATCTGGCAGCGCCAGGTTAACTTATCGATGGAATTATAGTGAAAATAAATGATTCCCCGTTTACTGGGGACCCCCTCAAGGACCCCTGTACCCCACTTTGAGAACCACTGTTCTAAAGCTCCTCCTACTATTGATGATGATGTATGACTTGCCATTATGTTGTAAAAAAAATTGTTTTCGTTTTATTTATTATTAAATATATATTATTTCTTTATTGTACACACGTTCATATACAAAGGTATCAACTTTGGTAACAAATACACATAATATTAAATGATTCATTTAATTAATTGTTTTTGTTAGCTACGCCCCCTGTCATGACGTAGACCTGACGTGGCAGTCTGACGGACAGGTAAGCCGACACCGCCGCCATATTGGGAAATAGCGGAAGTGAGAGAGACAGGGAGGTAGGAGGGGAGAGAGAGACACACACACACACACACACACACACACACACACACACACACACACACACACACAGGGAGAGAGGGAAAAGTAGAGTGAGTTTTCGGAAAAGGGCGTGAGGTGTGTGTTGTGCGCTGTGTTTATCCAGAGGAAGGGGCGGGCTCAGCGCAGCTACAGATCCGGAATTGAACCGTGCTGCTCGGCTTGCTCCGTGTCCGCGGCTCGGTCCTGTTCCAACCGACACGGAGGAAGACTGGAGGAGGAGGAGGAGAGGACAAGAAGAAGAGGAGAGATAAGAAGGGAATAAAAGACGTGTGGAAGTGACCCCCCGGAGCGCAGAAACATGCCTCTGGCACAGCTGGCAGACCCGTGGCAGAAGATGGCACTGGGCAGGACGCTGGGAGAGGTGAGAGAGAGAATTGACTTGTATTGTTCTCTTGTCAAACCGACTGTCAGCTAGTCACCCTACTGTAGTAAAGCTGTTACATCTTTAAAAAGATACTATACATATTTAACACAAAACGGCCTAAAGTCACTTTAGGATGATGCCATGTGTGACACAATAGGAGATTAAAAATACCGTCCATAAAGTACCACACATTTACTATTCACGATCACTACCATAGACAGACTCACTAAAAGTCAGTATAGGATACCATGTAGTGATGTTATAGAAGATAGAATACCATAAAGTACTGTACCATAAATTTGCTATTGACTACCATGTCTGTGGAAGTCAATGGTGAATTTATAGTAAATGTTACTTTAAGGTAGCCTATTTATATCCTTTAACACAGGGTTCATACACCTTCAACATCCTATACTGACTTATAGTGTGTCTATGGTAGTTTAGGGTATTTTTTTAAATCTTCTATAACACCAGGCTACATTTGTTATTATCCTATGATGCACTGACTTATAGTGTACTTTTTACTGCTTATTATCACTATTGCGTCCCTATTTTGCTCTAGTGTGTCTATAGTGAGTTTATAGTGCACTATGCTAATTTATATATATATATATATATATATATATATATATATATATATATATATATATATATATATATATATATATATATAATCTGATATAATTGTATATATATAATAATTGTATACTGTATATAATAATATATAATCACTGCAACATGGCTATAATATTCCTACAGTGATTTGTAGTTTGTCTATATCTTTACTTATTTTTGATCTTCTATAACCTCACTACATGTTATCCTATACTAGTGATTTACAGTGTACTGTAAGGCCACTTAAAAGGCATGTTTGCGTGTGACACGCAGACACATTCAGAACGGTGTAGAAGAACGTTGTTGTGGTTTTTGGTCAGAGACAAAAGAGGCAGATTATTAGAAACCCTACCAGTGGTGTAAAACAGAAAGTGACAGATAATGTTAAAGATAGGCAGTGAGAAACAACAGCCTGGCAGGTTGGAGATCAAATTGAGACGCACAACCGAAAAACCAAACTGCTGGTGAGTTTTTGCTTCCCCCCCCACTCCTTCCTTCCTTCCTTCCTCCCTACAAGTTTTTGAATCTTGATAAAGAGCGAGGGGGCGGCGCCACTGCGGCCTGTTTCAGGAAGAGCTGCAAACGTGTGTGTGTGTGTGTGTGTGTGTGTGTGCGCGTGTGTGTGTGCACTTCCTGTATGAGGCGTCACAAGTGCTATATGGAGAAGTGACTGTGTGTGTGTGTGTGTGTGTGTGTGTGTGTGTGTGTGTGTGTGTGTGTGTGTGTGTGCGTGTGCGTGTGCGTGCGTGTGTGTGCGTGTGTGCGTGTGCGCGTGTGTGTGTGAGTGAATCAAACCTCATTCACACAATAGGCTAAACGGTCAGAAATGAAGTGTTGAGTCAGAGTTAGCGCCTCTCTCTCCTCCACACACGCTCAGACTTGCCCACATGCAATTTATTCACCCTAATATGAGCCAGACAGCAAACACCAGCACCCCACACAGCCAAATTAACCTGTGACCTGTGTGTCCCCTCCCTCTCATCTCGCCACCAGCCCTCTGGGTGTACACCAGAGATGTTCACACAGGTCATTTTTTGCAAGTCCAAGTCAAGTCTCAAGTCTCTTATGGATGAGCGTTCTCTCCTCTGCTGCATGCCATATGGTCCGCTTAGAACACTGCATAGCTAAAACTAAGGAATTCAAAAAGCATACTGTATTATCATCACCCCTTTATATTAGCATACAGTATCATTGATTAGTTGGAATTATTATTAGTAGACATTTCCTTAATGTTAATGCGCAAAAAGAAGAGGAAGAAAATGGATTGTTCACAAGTCCCAAATATCGAGTCCAAGTTGAGTCTCAGGTCTTTTGAAGGCGAGTCTCAAGTCACTTTGTGTCTGACGTATGTGCGACTCATGTCACAAATGCCCATCTGTGGTGTATGAGTGTTTGAGCTGAGAGACGAGTGGTAAAGTGAGACGCTTCTATTGGATTGTTGCCTGAAGCCGAATGTTACCACACACACACACACACACACACACACACACACACACACACACACACACACACACACACACACACACACACACACACACACACACACACACACACACACACACACACACACACACACACACACACACACACAAGGGCTCGCACTTGTCCTACAAGATGCACCATACAAAGAAGAGTGGATGGAAATGACTGTTGAATGGAGATCTGCACTCTGCACAGGTTTAGGCTGCGAGAGCCCAAGGCTGTCTTAGTATAGGAGAGAGAGAGAGACTCTTCATATACTGTATGTTTATTTGTTGTTTCCCATGTGGGTTGTTCTTTATTATTATTACTTTATTACAATTTTAAATGATTACACAACTTCATGCTTAGGCATTACGAGAAGGAATACTTGTCATACCAATAAAGCAAGGTTGAATTTGAATTTACCTGCTGTTTTTTTAATGCATTCTCATTATCCTCATTGAGATCAGGGCCCGTATTTATCAAGCGTCTCAGAGTGCCATTTTAGTCCTAAGTGCTGAGAATTTGTGAAATTTAGTCCTACTCTCACACTTAAGAATAAAAGCATTTTATCAACCTTCTTAAGACTAGGGAACACTCCTACTCCCCCAGCTATTTAGGAGTCCTCAGGAGGTGTCCTAAGTGGTTAGGAGTTGCCAGCAGGGCAATGTTGATAGGACACTGTACCATTTCTTCTCACAGTCTGTTGGTGAGCGAACACAATGTACTTGTGATGCATTCAGCTCCAATGCAATATGCTCCCATGCCTTCTTCTTGTCTCGACTGGTGAGAGTTGGGCTGAACTTTCCTTTGATTATTTGTTTCCTCTGCTCTACTAACTCCACTAAGCACAGCGTGTCATCCTCCCTCCAAATCGGCTTTCTTTTGGATTCCATGTTTGCTCATCATACAGCCTATATAACCTGGCTATATAGGGTAGTCAATTGACAGCACACCAGTTTCGAGTCAGTTGTGGGATTAGGTCAATTGGGTGGATTAGGAAACATTTAGCCTATTCTTGAGTCATTTTCAATGTAGGCTATCTTGTATTATTTTGTTGATAATTTCTTCTGAAATTATTGGTGAATATATGCTACACTCCCATTGTGCATTTCATTGTTGAATCATCTCTATTTAGGATATTCGTGCATAAGGGATTCCATTCAGCGATTGGCCATTCCTGTGTACTTGGAATTGCGTCATCAACATTTCCCTTTACGGCACACACACCTGTCACCACACACACACACACACACACACACCTGTCGTAAATCAGCTCTGAGATTGACACTTAGGATTCAGTCCTACACCTCGCTGAAAGAGGGAGTGAGATGCATAATAACTGACTTTTAAGTGCAGCTTTTGGCTGGGAATTTTTTTGCTCATAAGTGTACTCTTAGCAGTGTTCTTAGGAGTAATTCTAGGAAGCTTGATAAATACGGGCCCAGATCTCTGCCCTATAGAGCAAAACCTGCGCGTGAGTAATTGGAGGTGGCGGCAAATCTGTAAGAAATGTCAACAATCTGACGTTTACCTAAATATGAACAAGAAAACAACAACCTGACTATTACCTAAATAGAAACAAGAAAAGAAAAGTTGCACTTCTTCTCTGGATTTGCTGACAAATATTATTATTGCCTTGATTGAAAACAATGCAGTTGATGCCTAGTTCACATTAGGCGCTCCGTGATCCCTGATCAGAGGCAAATCACGTTGTTTAGTGTGAACTGTCCACAGAGGCAAGCGGGGAGCTCCCCGAGTGCTCACAGAGGTCCCACAGATGGTATTCTGCTAGTGCATACAATGTCCAGCTGGGTGAAAAGAGTAGCCAGCCGGCGTCACAAGCCAATTTGCTTAATCAATAACTACAGTCTCTGCTCGCAGCGGAGGGAGGGGGCTGTGCGGTGTATGAGAAGCGCTGTGATGGGATTCAACACTTTTTGCCATGTTTAAGCACTGTGATTGGCCTGAAGGTTCAGACTCCGCCCAGCCAGGAAACTACAAGCCATCTCACAAAGTGTCACCTCTGAAGTGCACACAATACGACAGCACGGTTGTGGCGGTTGGGTGGCTTGTCTATAGCACGGTATTGCAATATTGGTAATTTGTGACAGGAAGTAAGTAGCCAGCTGGAAATGTTTGAATGTCCGGGCATTTAGCTGGCAGCTGGCACTTATGGAAAACCCTAAATATCTGGTTGTCGGAAGAGCAGAGTGTGAGGCAGGTGATGTCTGCTGTCTGCAGCAGGCTACAAACAGGCAAGTGGTCATACTATCAATGGGTCTGACAGAGGAGGCCATTCTCACAAACTGGTACAAACTGCTGTGTCACAACAACCCAAAATCAAATTGAAAAAGCATTTAAGTAGCTATGCAAATCTTAGATGTTTACTAAGATCATTCTATTATGAAACCCGAAATAATATTTGAGATAGCCATAAACTTAGAAACTCTGACTTTACTAAATCTGACATTAAACCAATTTTGAAGAATGACTCATCCATGTGCGAGCGTGTTTAGAAAGAATAAAGCCGGT
The DNA here is from genome assembly GCF_964638095.1 of Poromitra crassiceps. NCBI lineage: Eukaryota > Metazoa > Chordata > Actinopteri > Beryciformes > Melamphaidae > Poromitra > Poromitra crassiceps. The sequence continues at coordinate 111,381,459 of NC_139624.1, forward strand.
GTGAGGCTGTGCTTGTGGACTGGTCTTCTGCTCGGGGATTCTTCTGGTGAAATATCTTGTAATGTGTGATACTGATCCCCTGTCGCAGCTCAGTCATGATATAGTGTGAAAACCACAATGACTCAAAGACTCAAAGACAGACTTTATCATGTGAAAGAAACAGAGACTGACTCCTGATTACAAGACAGACAGTTGTGTCGTGTGAAATATATATATATATATATATATTAGGGATGTCAACGGTTAACCGTTAATCGATTAACCGTCGCTAACGTCGTTGTTCGGTTATTGCTGTCGGTCTATCAGTTAATATTTAAAAAAAATAAAATAAAAATCTATTTACCGTACTCAATGAGCTCATGCCCAAACAAGGCGTGTCTATTTAGATGCTGAAATGTTAATGCTTTTTGTGTTAGAATTATGCCTTTATTTTTTGTTGGCTTTGCTGAAATTTATAAGTTTATTGAATAAACTTATAAGCTCATTGAGTAAATAGACAAAAAAATAATAATAATAATAATATTAAAAAATTATGAATTAACCAATAGGTTAATCGATTATTAGCGTCGGTTAATCGAAAGTGAAATTAACCGAAAATTGACATCCCTAATATATATATATATACAGTATATATATATATAATATACTGTATGAGAGAGATGGATCAGAGACTCCATTCCCTGATCTCTGCATCTCTTCCTCTCTCTCTCTCTCCCTCTCATAATCCATCAGTCTCTCTCTCCCCGTCTAGCTGTCTTGCCCCGATCACACCATCCATCTCCTGTGCTCTTCTCTCTCCCTACTTCCCTCTCTCTTTTCCACTCTGCTGTGTACATTTCAGGCTCCTGCACTCACCAGCAAAGTCAATAATAATCTGCGTAATCACAGCTGTTGTGGTTGTTATTATGGTTATTGTCAGGCTGTATCATCAGTGCCATATTTCTGTGTTTAAATCAGAGCTGTTGTAGCAGAGAGGAGGCAGACGAGCAGGATTAGGTAATGCGAATTCATATCTATTGTGTGTGTGTGTTTTCCCTTTTGGCCCGAGCTGCCGGGGTCAGGTCTGGACAGGTCGTAGAAATCTGTGGCTCCACTCCGGGCCGGCTTTGAACTCAAGTCAAGTCAAGTTTATTTGTATAGCCCTAATTCACAAGCATGTCTCAGAGGGCTTCACAGAGAATATGTCTAGCTAAATCTAGCTGACACAACAATAACAATTACAGTAATAATAATAAAAACATGGTTGAACAATCTTATAATAGAGACAGAGAGAGGGAAGGGGAGAAAGGGGGAGGGAAAGTGGGGGAGGAGAGAGCAGGGAAAGGGAGGAGGTGGAGAGGGAGATAGGAAGAGACCAGGGGAATTGGGGAAGAGGAGAGAGAGCAGAACAGACAGGATATACTGAGGCTGGGCGCTGCTTCTTATTTTTTCTCTAACTCGTAGCGACTGGTGAGGTTAGGCTGCCTACTGCTGCATTTCTAAACACTCCGGACCAGAACACGGGACCGGAACACGAGGCGGGACATCCTGCCTGTAGTAATACATACCAGGCTCTTCTCCGCGGGAAGAGCCTGGTGACATGAGGTTAGATTGCCATCACCTGTTGAGAACAAAGATCCACTCACAACAAGAACTCTCACTCAGCACACATCCACACCACATGCAAACAGGGAAATGAACAGGAAACACAAAGGCATACGATACAAACACAGCCTTTAAGGCCGTGACAATGCTGCAGTGCCTTCTTGGCCAGGTCTCTCCTGAAAAAACAAATTTTATTCTTATAATCTTCTAAAACGTCATTTAGACCGTTGTGGATAGGGGCTGGGCATCGTCGCCACTGATTTCTCCAATCAATTTAATTCCGATTCACAAGGTCCTGATTCAATTTTATTTCTCATTTGATTGGATTAAATATCGATTCGGTTAGGGATATTTCAGTTTCAATACCAATTTTGCTTGGATATGAAAGAGCTTCTCAGAGAACTAATGCTATACAACCTGATGCATTCTTAAAAATATTCATGTTTACATTAAGTATTGACCACTTTTACATTTTTCTTTCACGGGAAAAGTATTAAAATACCACACACACACACACACACACTGCATATTTAGCATTGTGGAATGTGGTTGCAGTTATTATGGTATGGCGTTGTCATGGTGAACATGTTGCGACCTGAAGGAATGACGTTACACTGCATGACAGCTCCGCCTAGCAAGATCACACACAGTGCACACAACAATTAACGTGCCAGTAGTGTGTTTTATATGTGTATATTTATGTGTGTGTGTGTGTGTGTGTGTGTGTGTGTGTGTGTGTGTGTGTGTGTGTGTGTGTGTGTGTGTGTGTGTGTGTGTGTGTGTGTGTGTGTGTGTGTGGTGTGATTGCAGGATGCCCATCACGACCTTGAGGATTCGGTGGGTGATGACGACTCTCTGCCTGCCTGCACCGTAAGTTCATCTCTCTCTGATTTGACTTTCACATCTCCCCTCCTCTCTATCTCTCTTTCTCTCTCTCCGTTCTCTCTCTCTCCTCTCTCTCCCTCTCTTAGGGTTGGGGATCGCCACTGATTTCCCGTAACAATACGATTCCGATACTCAAGGTTCTGATTAGATACAGTTACAATAACAATATAGGACAGCTCAACGTGACACCACGACAACAAACAAGCACTTCCGGTTGCCACTGCAGCAGTGAACTAGTATGAAATCAAGTTGAAACACCAAACAAACGTTCATATCTCACAAACTAGACATCACATCACTTATATCTTGACTTTGTGAGTGAGAGCAGACGTGGCTCAATGGTCTGATCTGATGTATTATAGATGTATGTAGTGTTAAAGTGTGAACTGTCGCAGTTTTAAAATGTCTGAATTTAGTAAAAAGTAGAGCCTGGTAGAGTGAGTTCCTGCCTCCATAGGGTCCCATTATGAAGGTTGAACCACAGTATGAACCACAAACAGTACAAAAGATAAGGTGAGGTGATAAGGTGAGTCCTAACGTGACTCGTTTAAAGTTTTAATGGACTGTCTAGCTTAAAGCATGTAACTAATGCTGTAAAGTGTACAAGGAACCCTCTAACCTGGTGCATTATTAAAAATATTAATGTTTGCAGATGTATTTGAGATCTTGTGCGGTAATAACCACACCACGCAAGTCTAATAGGGTTAATCCATGGGAAAATGCATTATATTAAAAGATTGATATTGGGATTTATGAATCAATATCAGTTCCTTCAAATGAATATC
>NC_139624.1:111387212-111412212 GCF_964638095.1 Poromitra crassiceps
CCAGCACAGTAAAGCTGGCCACCTCCTCTCACAGGGTAATTGATAAGTCTCCAGCACAGTAAAGCTGGCCACCTCCTCTCACAGGGTAATAAGTCTCCAGCACAGTAAAGCTGGCCACCTCCTCTCACAGGGTAATTGATAAGTCTCCAGCACAGTAAAGCTGGCCACCTCCTCTCACAGGGTAATTGATAAGTCTCCAGCACAGTAAAGCTGGCCACCTCCTCTCACAGGGTAGATAAGTCTCCAGCACAGTAAAGCTGGCCACCTCCTCTCACAGGGTAATAAGTCTCCAGCACAGTAAAGCTGGCCACCTCCTCTCACAGGGTAATAAGTCTCCAGCACAGTAAAGCTGGCCACCTCCTCTCACAGGGTAATAAGTCTCCAGCACAGTAAAGCTGGCCACCTCCTCTCACAGGGTAATTGATAAGTCTCCAGCACAGTAAAGCTGGCCACCTCCTCTCACAGGGTAATTGATAAGTCTCCAGCACAGTAAAGCTGGCCACCTCCTCTCACAGGGTAATAAGTCTCCAGCACAGTAAAGCTGGCCACCTCCTCTCACAGGGTAATTTAAGTCTCCAGCACAGTAAAGATGGCCACCTCCTCTCACAGGGTAATTTAAGTCTCCAGCACAGTAAAGATGGCCACCTCCTCTCACAGGGTAATTTAAGTCTCCAGCACAGTAAAGATGGCCACCTCCTCTCACAGGGTAATTTAAGTCTCCAGCACAGTAAAGATGGCCACCTCCTCTCACAGGGTAATGATAAGTCTCCAGCACAGTAAAGATGGCCACCTCCTCTCACAGGGTAATGATAAGTCTCCAGCACAGTAAAGATGGCCACCTCCTCTCACAGGGTAATGATAAGTCTCCAGCACAGTAAAGCTGGCCACCTCCTCTCACAGGGTAATAAGTCTCCAGCACAGTAAAGCTGGCCACCTCCTCTCACAGGGTAATAAGTCTCCAGCACAGTAAAGCTGGCCACCTCCTCTCACAGGGTAATTGATAAGTCTCCAGCACAGTAAAGCTGGCCACCTCCTCTCACAGGGTAATTGATAAGTCTCCAGCACAGTAAAGCTGGCCACCTCCTCTCACAGGGTAATAAGTCTCCAGCACAGTAAAGCTGGCCACCTCCTCTCACAGGGTAATTTAAGTCTCCAGCACAGTAAAGATGGCCACCTCCTCTCACAGGGTAATTTAAGTCTCCAGCACAGTAAAGATGGCCACCTCCTCTCACAGGGTAATTTAAGTCTCCAGCACAGTAAAGATGGCCACCTCCTCTCACAGGGTAATTTAAGTCTCCAGCACAGTAAAGATGGCCACCTCCTCTCACAGGGTAATGATAAGTCTCCAGCACAGTAAAGATGGCCACCTCCTCTCACAGGGTAATGATAAGTCTCCAGCACAGTAAAGATGGCCACCTCCTCTCACAGGGTAATGATAAGTCTCCAGCACAGTAAAGATGGCCACCTCCTCTCACAGGGTAATGATAAGTCTCCAGCACAGTAAAGATGGCCACCTCCTCTCACAGGGTAATGATAAGTCTCCAGCACAGTAAAGCTGGCCACCTCCTCTCACAGGGTAATTTAAGTCTCCAGCACAGTAAAGATGGCCACCTCCTCTCACAGGGTAATTTAAGTCTCCAGCACAGTAAAGATGGCCACCTCCTCTCACAGGGTAATTTAAGTCTCCAGCACAGTAAAGATGGCCACCTCCTCTCACAGGGTAATTTAAGTCTCCAGCACAGTAAAGATGGCCACCTCCTCTCACAGGGTAATTTAAGTCTCCAGCACAGTAAAGATGGCCACCTCCTCTCACAGGGTAATTTAAGTCTCCAGCACAGTAAAGATGGCCACCTCCTCTCACAGGGTAATGATAAGTCTCCAGCACAGTAAAGATGGCCACCTCCTCTCACAGGGTAATGATAAGTCTCCAGCACAGTAAAGATGGCCACCTCCTCTCACAGGGTAATGATAAGTCTCCAGCACAGTAAAGCTGGCCACCTCCTCTCACAGGGTAATAAGTCTCCAGCACAGTAAAGCTGGCCACCTCCTCTCACAGGGTAATAAGTCTCCAGCACAGTAAAGCTGGCCACCTCCTCTCACAGGGTAATTGATAAGTCTCCAGCACAGTAAAGCTGGCCACCTCCTCTCACAGGGTAATTGATAAGTCTCCAGCACAGTAAAGCTGGCCACCTCCTCTCACAGGGTAATAAGTCTCCAGCACAGTAAAGCTGGCCACCTCCTCTCACAGGGTAATTTAAGTCTCCAGCACAGTAAAGATGGCCACCTCCTCTCACAGGGTAATTTAAGTCTCCAGCACAGTAAAGATGGCCACCTCCTCTCACAGGGTAATTTAAGTCTCCAGCACAGTAAAGATGGCCACCTCCTCTCACAGGGTAATTTAAGTCTCCAGCACAGTAAAGATGGCCACCTCCTCTCACAGGGTAATGATAAGTCTCCAGCACAGTAAAGCTGGCCACCTCCTCTCACAGGGTAATTTAAGTCTCCAGCACAGTAAAGATGGCCACCTCCTCTCACAGGGTAATTTAAGTCTCCAGCACAGTAAAGATGGCCACCTCCTCTCACAGGGTAATTTAAGTCTCCAGCACAGTAAAGATGGCCACCTCCTCTCACAGGGTAATTTAAGTCTCCAGCACAGTAAAGATGGCCACCTCCTCTCACAGGGTAATGATAAGTCTCCAGCACAGTAAAGCTGGCCACCTCCTCTCACAGGGTAATTTAAGTCTCCAGCACAGTAAAGATGGCCACCTCCTCTCACAGGGTAATTTAAGTCTCCAGCACAGTAAAGATGGCCACCTCCTCTCACAGGGTAATTTAAGTCTCCAGCACAGTAAAGATGGCCACCTCCTCTCACAGGGTAATTTAAGTCTCCAGCACAGTAAAGATGGCCACCTCCTCTCACAGGGTAATTTAAGTCTCCAGCACAGTAAAGATGGCCACCTCCTCTCACAGGGTAATTTAAGTCTCCAGCACAGTAAAGATGGCCACCTCCTCTCACAGGGTAATGATAAGTCTCCAGCACAGTAAAGATGGCCACCTCCTCTCACAGGGTAATGATAAGTCTCCAGCACAGTAAAGATGGCCACCTCCTCTCACAGGGTAATGATAAGTCTCCAGCACAGTAAAGCTGGCCACCTCCTCTCACAGGGTAATAAGTCTCCAGCACAGTAAAGCTGGCCACCTCCTCTCACAGGGTAATAAGTCTCCAGCACAGTAAAGCTGGCCACCTCCTCTCACAGGGTAATTGATAAGTCTCCAGCACAGTAAAGCTGGCCACCTCCTCTCACAGGGTAATTGATAAGTCTCCAGCACAGTAAAGCTGGCCACCTCCTCTCACAGGGTAATAAGTCTCCAGCACAGTAAAGCTGGCCACCTCCTCTCACAGGGTAATTTAAGTCTCCAGCACAGTAAAGATGGCCACCTCCTCTCACAGGGTAATCTAAGTCTCCAGCACAGTAAAGATGGCCACCTCCTCTCACAGGGTAATTTAAGTCTCCAGCACAGTAAAGATGGCCACCTCCTCTCACAGGGTAATTTAAGTCTCCAGCACAGTAAAGATGGCCACCTCCTCTCACAGGGTAATGATAAGTCTCCAGCACAGTAAAGATGGCCACCTCCTCTCACAGGGTAATGATAAGTCTCCAGCACAGTAAAGATGGCCACCTCCTCTCACAGGGTAATGATAAGTCTCCAGCACAGTAAAGATGGCCACCTCCTCTCACAGGGTAATGATAAGTCTCCAGCACAGTAAAGATGGCCACCTCCTCTCACAGGGTAATGATAAGTCTCCAGCACAGTAAAGCTGGCCACCTCCTCTCACAGGGTAATGATAAGTCTCCAGCACAGTAAAGATGGCCACCTCCTCTCACAGGGTAATTTAAGTCTCCAGCACAGTAAAGATGGCCACCTCCTCTCACAGGGTAATGATAAGTCTCCAGCACAGTAAAGATGGCCACCTCCTCTCACAGGGTAATGATAAGTCTCCAGCACAGTAAAGATGGCCACCTCCTCTCACAGGGTAATGATAAGTCTCCAGCACAGTAAAGATGGCCACCTCCTCTCACAGGGTAATTGCTGGGGTGAAAGTAAAGCACAGTAAAGATGGCCACCTCCTCTCACAGGGTAATTGCTGGGGTGAAAGTAAAGCACAGTAAAGATGGCCACCTCCTCTCACAGGGTAATTTAAGTCTCCAGCACAGTAAAGATGGCCACCTCCTCTCACAGGGTAATGATAAGTCTCCAGCACAGTAAAGATGGCCACCTCCTCTCACAGGGTAATTTAAGTCTCCAGCACAGTAAAGATGGCCACCTCCTCTCACAGGGTAATGATAAGTCTCCAGCACAGTAAAGATGGCCACCTCCTCTCACAGGGTAATGATAAGTCTCCAGCACAGTAAAGATGGCCACCTCCTCTCACAGGGTAATTTAAGTCTCCAGCACAGTAAAGATGGCCACCTCCTCTCACAGGGTAATGATAAGTCTCCAGCACAGTAAAGATGGCCACCTCCTCTCACAGGGTAATGATAAGTCTCCAGCACAGTAAAGATGGCCACCTCCTCTCACAGGGTAATTGCTGGGGTGAAAGTAAAGCACGATACAGCTCGATATTAGAGTGATGAGTCATCCTGGAGTCCACCCTCACATCCTGTTACTTTCAGATATTACCCATAATGCATTGCAGGAGATATGTTGTGATGAAGTGTTGCAATTTAGTCTTTTGGTGGAGCCACTTCCTCTCAACCTGCCTCGTCTGCTTCTACTGCAGTTAGTCAGACTCATTTCCTACATTTCCCAGAATACCTTTCAACAACCCTACATTGACATGATCTAAATCCGTGTTCCATTTGCACTGAGAACTGGGAATCTCCCAGATCAAAGGTCGGTAACGGCCCTGTGACATCACCTAAACTGTGATTTCCTACTTCGAAGGTTAGGGGGATCTCACCAGCCCTGACATCAAAATCCAAGATGGCAGGTCCTGCAGCAACAGTGGTGAAAGCTGCAGTAATGTTTATATTAGCACGTCTGTCTTATTTGTGTCTCAATAAATCAGTTGTACCCACAGTACTGTCTAACTTCTTATCGCCTCAGCCCTAAGGCATACAGCAGCTACTCAATCCGCCTGTCCATCCCGCTGCAGCAGCCGGGGCAGTAGCGGCTGAGGTAGCAGCGGCACACTAGAACCAGCAGCAGAGCAGCCAGGCCAAACGAGCAACAGCTCAGGCAATCTGACTACTCTATAGCCATTAACTGGAACTAACTAGCACACAAGGAATCTAACTAATCTACAGCCTAGTCTGCCCTGTCCTACTCTCTAATCTAATCTTAGCCTGAACACTATAACAATCAAATGGTCCAACTCAGAGGTTTCCAAAGTGGGAGGTGGGCCTCCCAGGGGGGCTCAAACAGTTTGAGGGGAGGCTCAGTCAGTGATTTATTTGAGTTATTTCAGGTATAGTTATTTTAGTAATTTGAATAAGAGTGAAGGCAACTTTTTCCATGGAGCCTTTTCCATGCTTTTTCTGAGAGGAGGCAAAACCGTCATTCTTCCTAATAGTTCTTTATTGGGAAAGCAGCAGAAGTGCAGCATGCAGTGAGAAACAGGCTGGTGTGTATGCAGTCAGCACTAGACATGTATAGATGTGGAGGTGTAGAGATGATGAAATGGCACTTTCAGACATGGACTCTGGACTATATCCGTTGAAATTCGTGTCATTTCTTTTCACACGTGAAAATCCTCCGTGTGGACAGTGCAGGGGGAGAGACGGGGGGGCAAGACATAGTAGAAATTGTGCTGCAGGAATCGCAGTGAGACAGGCTTTTGATTACGTTTTCCAATGTAGACTACATCAGTGATATTCTCAGAAAGCAATTCTCCAATGTATGAAAAAAGTATTCAACGCATTATTTTGGCGATAGGGTTAGGAAACAGTTTAGAAAATGTCAGGTGGCGGCGATGTGCCAAAAAGTAAGCCGTTTGCCTCAAAAAGTTGCCTGCCAAATAGTGGTCGCGGTAATGTTAAACATTTTTGTTGCATTTTTATAGACAAGACAGACAGGCAGACTGGGAGGAAAAGAAACCATTCAACTTTTACCTGCTGTTTACTCACTAATTGGCATTTTCTCTTCCAAATAATCCAGCCACGTAACTATGTCCATTCATGAATGAACATGCTGCTGTAGTATTCAAACATGCGCTGCTCTGTGAGCGACATGGACATAGTACTGTAGTATTCAAATATGCGCTGCTCTGTGAGCAACATGGACATAGTACTGTAGTATTCAAATATGCGCTGCTCTGTGAGCGACATGGACATAGTACTGTAGTATTCAAATATGCGCTGCTCTGTGAGCAACATGGACATAGTACTGTAGTATTCAAATATGCGCTGCTCTGTGAGCAACATGGACATAGTACTGTAGTATTCAAACATGCGCTGCTCTGCGAGCGACATGGACATAGTGCTGTAGTATTCAAATATGCGCTGCTCTGCGAGCGACATGGACATAATACTGTAGTATTCAAATATGCGCTGCTCTGCGAGCGACATGGACATAGTGCTGTAGTATTCAAACATGCGCTGCTCTGCGAGCGACATGGACATAGTACTGTAGTATTCAAACATGCGCTGCTCTGTGAGCGACATGGACATAGTACTGTAGTATTCAAATATGCGCTGCTCTGTGAGCAACATGGACATAGTACTGTAGTATTCAAACATGCGCTGCTCTGCGAGCGACATGGACATAGTACTGTAGTATTCAAATATGCGCTGCTCTGCGAGCGACATGGACATAGTGCTGTAGTATTCAAATATGCGCTGCTCTGCGAGCGACATGGACATAGTACTGTAGTATTCAAATATGCGCTGCTCTGCGAGCGACATGGACATAGTACTGTAGTATTCAAACATGCGCTGCTCTGCGAGCGACATGGACATAGTACTGTAGTATTCAAACATGCGCTGCTCTGCGAGCGACATGGACATAGTACTGTAGTATTCAAATATGCGCTGCTCTGCGAGCGACATGGACATAGTACTGTAGTATTCAAATATGCGCTGCTCTGCGAGCAACATGGACATAGTACTGTAGTATTCAAATATGCGCTGCTCTGTGAGCAACATGGACATAGTACTGTAGTATTCAAATATGCGCTGCTCTGCGAGCGACATGGACATAGTACTGTAGTATTCAAATATGCGCTGCTCTGCGAGCGACATGGACATAGTGCTGTAGTATTCAAATATGCGCTGCTCTGTGAGCAACATGGACATAGTACTGTAGTATTCAAATATGCGCTGCTCTGCGAGCGACATGGACATAGTACTGTAGTATTCAAATATGCGCTGCTCTGCGAGCGACATGGACATAGTACTGTAGTATTCAAACATGCGCTGCTCTGTGAGCAACATGGACATAGTACTGTAGTATTCAAATATGCGCTGCTCTGCGAGCGACATGGACATAGTGCTGTAGTATTCAAATATGCGCTGCTCTGCGAGCGACATGGACATAGTACTGTAGTATTCAAATATGCGCTGCTCTGCGAGCGACATGGACATAGTACTGTAGTATTCAAACATGCGCTGCTCTGTGAGCAACATGGACATAGTACTGTAGTATTCAAATATGCGCTGCTCTGCGAGCGACATGGACATAGTGCTGTAGTATTCAAATATGTGCTGCTCTGCGAGCGACATGGACATAGTACTGTAGTATTCAAACATGCGCTGCTCTGTGAGCAACATGGACATAGTACTGTAGTATTCAAATATGCGCTGCTCTGCGAGCGACATGGACATAATACTGTAGTATTCAAATATGCGCTGCTCTGCGAGCGACATGGACATAGTGCTGTAGTATTCAAATATGCGCTGCTCTGCGAGCGACATGGACATAGTACTAGGGGCTTGCGTGGTTAAAATCTGTTTGTGCGGACGCGTGCTCACAACGGACAATTGCGTTCATACCTAGACCCCATCCGAGTGATGTCTGGATATTTTCAGTAATTCACTACATGTCTGAAAAGGGCTAGAGGTGCTTCCCAACCTGGCAACCCAGTGAGCTGAGCAGCACGGAGCCATAGATGAAACGTGACTTTGGTCTGAGCAAGAGTGTTTTCCCACTTCCATATGTACATTGTGTGTGTGTGCGTGTGTGTGCGCGCGCGTGTGCGTGTGTGTGTGTGCGTGAGTGTGTGTGTCGGCGGCAGGCTGGCCAGCTGCACGCATTGATTTTTAAATGCAGGGGAGATGGCTTTATGGATGGGCTGTCTGAAAAAAGCTGAGCAGCACCCATTAGCACTGCCCCCAGTCCCCCCCCAACACACACACATCTCTGAGGCAAGAAGCTACATGTCAGACTTGTATCAACTATACAATGGATGTACTGTAAGTACAAAGTATGACGTCACCCATTTGTTTGTGGACTCCCGTTTTGTCATGTTTTGGCATTTTGACCGTCACCATCTTGGACGAAAAGAGCCGCAGTGTCACCTGCTGTCTGTGATCGGTGAGCTGCGTGATCACTGGACAGGCGACCTGTCAATCAACCATAAAGACCATAAACTCAGAATGTTTTTACTGGGGTCACAAATCAAATAGTAGGGTCATTTTCCCATTCACCTCTATACAATCTGACTTCTCTTTGCAGACATAGACTGCTGGGCCTAACTTCATTTTGCAAACTGGGGCGAATTACCATTACCTGACCCATACCTGCCATTCTCTATCTAGGTAATTGTGTTCGATTATGATGTCAGGGTGCAGTGCGACCCGATTGGTCCACGTAGGTTTGCCAGCCTATTTAACTGGGTCCCTCGTCCTCTTCTGTAAGAGAATCTGATGAAGGTCTCACGACTGAAACGTTATTCTTATTAAACTTTTGATTGCATGTGGAGACAGTGTGCGGGAGTTTATTCTGATACTGCAAGGTATATTTAAAAAAAAATCTTTAACACATTGACTGCCAGCCGTTTTTTTTTGCTGTAGGTAGCTTCTGCCAAGCCGTTTTTTGAGGATTCTGGCTCATTTTACAAGAGCCGAGGATTCTTTTCTGCTTGGAGTTTGTGAACATACAATATCTCAAAAGTACTAATAGAATGTGTACTTTCTCTGTCTAAAATAGTTAGTTTGTAGAGTTAGTAGTTATGTAAGCATTAGCAATTGAATACAGCATGGTTTCAGCGTCAGAAAAAAGATTCAGAGATAAACGGCTTTTTGTGAAATTCGATATAACAGTCACTTTAACCATTCATTTTTGGCATCAGTAAGACCTAAACAATAGTTTTGAACAGTAATTTCCTCCATAACAGCAGGAAACTCCCCTCTGCTCAACTCCTCCCTCCGTGGGCGTTCTTCTTGGCTGCAGCGCCGTGTCACAAGCACTTTCCTACCTGTGCAAATGCACTTTCTCATACTCTCGACCTCTCAAATAAATTTCTGAATAGAAATTAAATTACTCTAAATTAGAGCGAAAAAGAAACAAAAAAGAATGGGTTGAAAATCCCATTCTAAAAGCCTTTTATGGCTGTTTCCAATTTGGTGCTATTTTGCAAGGCAAAATCGCCTGCTGCACCACAAGCTTGTCACCGGTCTCACTGCCCCGCTGCCGCTGTGCGGCTGTGCCTGGCTGTGCCTGTCTGCGTGGCCGCTCCCCGAGGAAGCCCGGCTGGACTCGCCCGCCTCCCGGAGCCCTGGCCGAGAGCTCCGATGAAGCCCCTGCGACTCTGGTCATATTTACGCTGCGTGCCTCAAAGTGTGCTCCATCCGCAATCCACCAGGCAAGTTTGCAATCCCGCACCGCCAGCAATCAGCGCGAAAATGAAAGCGCCTCCGCCAATCCATTTTCATGAGAATGGAAATGGATCACACTGCTTTTTGCTTGCCTTCCTACTTCCTTGTCGCCACTTAGTGGGTCGGTGGAATGGGTTGTACACGTTGTACACGTCCAATACTTATATAAGATATGTAAAAGGGTTAGATGCACAACCCACCGTCAAAAAAAAAAAATCGATGCCAACGACGTGTTTACACGTTGTTGGCAGTCAACAGCTGGATTCTGAAAACGTGTATACACGTTGTTGGCAGTGAACGTGTTAATTGGCCAAAGTTTTGCCTATACTGTATATTCAAGAAAAATATCGGTATTGGAATAATATCGGTATCGGCAGATATCCAAATTCAGGTATCGGAATCGGATCGGGAGTGAGAAAATGTGGATCGGTGCATGCCTAGTCAGAGCTATGGAATATTAAATCATCCATCTTTGCTCACTATATCTGTCATTCTTATTGTCATGTTACCGGCAACTAAACGTGTTTGAATTTTGCATTGGGGACAGTTATATTGTAGTGAATTGGCAGGCATGGAAAGTTTCCATGCCTGCCAATTCACTACAATATAACTGACAAAAGTGACAGATAATGGTTTATAGTGAGAGTTTCCATTGGAAACTCTCACTATAAACCATTATGTCACTTTTTATTGAAAAATGCTTCCACCATTATCTGATGTTGACTGTGTGAGGAAGCTGGTCCGAATGGAAAGGAAGGTGGTACGTAGTATTCAACATAGTCATGATACAGCTCCATTTTTGGGCCTTCCCACCTGGGGGACCTCACCAGACTGGAAGGCTGTGCTTCAACAGAGGCCTCCAGAAAGACTGGTACCGGCAGAACAGGTTGATGGGCAGGCCGCTCCACAGTAGACCTCAGGCATTCTCCAGGGTCAGCTACTGCACCTTCCAACAGCTGCTGGCGCCCCCGGTGTTCTGAATGCACCTTCTGCTGGAGCTGAGTGGATCGGTGCTGGACCCTTTTCCAGCATTCTTCCTGGCGTCGCCGGTCCTGCCCCCAGTTCGCTTCCTGGATGGCCAGCTGCTGCTGTAGGCCCCATAACAGTTTGGAAAGTTCTGCAAGGTTGTGTGGATCAGTAGCTTTCTCACCAACCACCCTCTGCTGGTCAACTGGAGCCTCCTCCCTTGGACACTCCATCGGCACTTGTTTGGTTATTTGGTCTAGTTGACTTCTGCATTGCTGCCTCCTACTGGCCTGGATCCCACCACTGCCACCAAATGTGAGGAAGCCACCCGGAATGGCAAGGAAGGTGGTAGGTAGGCAGACTCACCAGACAACTTCAGTTCTCAGAGGTGGAGATTTATTTTGACCGGACTTTCAGTTGCAGATTAATACAGGCTAGGATAGACATAACAAAGAAAAGGACTCACCAAGTGAACTAATAGAAAAGCAAAATAAAGGCATGTGGTTGTAGCAGCACGGCCTGACCTGTCTCCCAGAGAAGCAAAACCCAACTGGCTTTATCCATCTTATTTCTGGCTGCCATGATGCCTATGCGTTTTTCTTCCGGTTTGATCCTCCCAGCCTTGTTGCTGACAGCTTGACACCCGTCTGGGCGAACGGAGCAAATCACTAATCAGGTCCAGCTTGGCAAAAATCTCGTCGATAAATATCTGTTTAAGAGCGTAGTGCGCAGCCTACTGTGGCTAATGTTAGCGGCTAGCTAGCTATGTTACATGGCAGTAAAACGCCACTGAATGACCAAATTGATATAACTTTTAACCATTTCGACTAACACTGTTCACTTTCCATACGGATCACCAGCGTTAGTTTGTTGTTTATAAGCATAACGTGGCTATATTTGTCACGTTCTCTAACTAACTCTGATACACTGAAAATACTGGGAGGCGGTAATCATCTGTCGATGATTTGATTTGACAGTTCTGGGCACTGCCGTTGGCGTTGGCCAATCCTGGCGTGTTCCACCCCCAAATCGATTGTCTTCTGGCGCAAAGCGAGTGGGTTCCAAGACGAAACAGTCTCGTGCCAACTACGTTATTTTCAGTGTTGGGCAAGTTACTTTCAAAATGTAATATACTACATATTACTAGTTACTTTCATTTGAAAGTAATAAGTTACTTTACAATATTACTTTCTGTGTAGAGTAACTCGTTACTTATTACACTACTTTTGCATTACTTTTACCAAAACAACAGCAGCAGCAGAATGACATCGCCGCCCCGGAACCATCCCAAAAAATAATTTCAACCGCCTTGAAGTCAGTGTAAACAATCCAAAATTCTAAATGTTATTCTTTTCCTTTGTTATTGTCATCTATAGTGGTTATTTGCATAAAAACACAGTTTGATTAGGAAATGATTGTATCTTTTTTTAAATATGTGCTTTGATTTAATAAAATGTAACTCAATTTGTAACTTGAGTTACTTGACAAAGTAACTGGTATAATATTACTGAAATCCTATAAGTAATAAGTTATATTACTGAGTTACTGCTAAAAGTAATATATTACATGTAATATGTTACTTTTGTAATGAGTTACCCCCAACACTGGTTATTTTAAAGCAGCGCAGTAAATACAATATTCCTGGAATGCGAGTTCAACTAAACAGTTACATGTCCTCTGCATTCTACATAAAATTAAGACATTACCGTTTGTTTTATTTTGTATGTTACATACTTATTGGCCAAGTTATGTTAGTTTATGGGGGAGGAATTCTGCCAGGGTAAAGAAGGAAGTGTAGGCGGCCATCTTGCCTGCAGAGTTTTCAAATCAACCGTTTTAGGAAATGGCAAGCTGCAACAATCAGGTCACTTAAACCGGAGCTTGTACCCATAATTATTTTTTACAGCGGGGCATTCAAAAAGGTTCAACTAAAACAAAAACAAAAACATCAAATAACATGCTAGGACTCATTTGCAAGCTCATTCACACAGCTAAATGACTCTACAAAGACAAATGATCCTACAGTTACTCTAAACCAGCATCCAATGAACAAAAAGAAACATTTGTGCAGGAAAGAAAACCTTTCCACTTGGTTTGGCCCAGTGATGTCATGCTGACAACACCGACAACCCTAAAATGAAGGAAGTGCTGCAAGCAGGCCGCTCCCCAAACAAAAGTCCCACATGGTGAGTCTGAACAAACAATTGGTGAGGATGAACAAAGAACAAACAATTAACAATGTTTTAACCTGCAACTCAATAAAGGTGATTGAAACTAATTTATGGCTGTATGTGTGCTTTAAGTTATGCTTTGATGTCAACTGTAACATAATGCCAACAAACAAACCTGGGATAGTAAGTTGGACGATTATTACAAAAGCAAAGGTAAATTATAGCCAACTGAAACATGTATTGTAGCAATAAGCTGTACTGAAAGGTGGACATTTAAGGGAAAAATGGCGAGTAAATTTGAGTTCTCATCCACTTTGTCACAGACCGATGTTTTTATGTAAATGTGCGCATTTGTTTTCCTTATTATTGATCTCCAAACAGATCATGGCTCTATCTAGCAGCTAGCTCCGCTATAGCTCAACTCAAGTCCCTGTTTGGTCCAAAATAGAGCTAACTACTAGATTAGCTACACCATGATACATGACCGAACAGGGCGTCAGTCAATATCACATGTTTTCTTTATTCTGGTGGAAGCATTTTTCAATCAAAGGTGAAACAACACGGATATTATGGTTTATAGAGGGACTTACCGTGCCTGCACTTTAACGTTAGCTCCAGGTTAGCACCGTAACATTAGCCGGTTGTTTTTGGAACCACCGACCGGCACAAACCCGACGTTTCATTGCGAGTAAAGCATGAAGTATTACGCCAGCTCTGGGAGTATGAAGTGATCTGAATGCGGGTGGTGTTTGGTCACAACAAGCGGTTTGCTTGCCGAGCAGGGACTACACTGCAGCCTGAGCTAACGTTTGCTAGCCACAACAGCTAACGGTCCACCGTGTAATGCATCCGATCAGTCGTCTGTATTCAGCAACGTTCCGCACCATCGGCTTAACATTATAGACATTGGCCCGCAAACGCATGCAGGACTTGGCCCGCAAACGCATGCGGGACTTGGCCCGCAAACGCATGCCGGACTTGGCCCGCAAACGCATGCCGGACTTGGCCCGCAAACGCATGCGGGACTTGGCCTGCAAACGCATGCGGGACTTGGCCCGCAAACGCATGCGGGACTTGGCCCGCAAACGCATGCGGGACTTGGCCTGCAAACGCATGCGGGACTTGGCCCGCAAACGCATGCGGGACTTGTCCCACATTATAATTTCCAAATCTGCAGGAATTACCGAAAATATGCGCGATACCCGCAATCCCGCTCCGAATTTTAGTGTGAGTTATATAAAGATTCACCCCTGTACCCCTGTACCCCTGAAGGGTGAAATTAGCTATAGAGACCAAAACCATATTTTGAACCAGGCTGTAAACGTGTTTATTTACGGTGTAAAGTCGGGCATTTTAGTATTGTGGTCTATGGGGAAGCACTTGCTTTTGCAGCCAGCCTCAAGTGGCGATTCAAGGAACTGCGGTTTTTGGCACTTCTGTGATGGCTTCATCTTTCAGAACCGAAAGTTGCGGCTGTGTGTGTTTGTCAGTTTTTTCTTGGGCAGCCCTCAATCCAATGTGTGAGGAAGAATGTATTAAGCTGTTAATGAGTGACTCTTGCATTGGCTCGTGCGTGCGTGCGTGCGTGCGTGTGTCGTCCCAGGTTAAATTGGGGTAATGAGGCAACTCTTGCTCTGTGTCACGCCGCTTAACGCTTGAGTGTGGAACACACACACACACACACACACACACACACACACACACACACACACACACACCTACCGGTACACAACACTAAGTCACATGACTCTTATTGTTGAGTCAGAAATACATTATCAAAGTGAAGAAACCGCACACCGTGAAGTCTCAGTGAGGTGCTGGTGATGGGTAAAAATCCAATGAGGAAGAGAAAACCGCACTCTCTGGCTCAGATGCAAAGATTTAATAAAAAGACAACGTTAGGCGGCAGAGGGTGGAGCAGCGACCGGGGCAGCAAGGGGAAATTGGCCAAGTACAATTGGGGGGAAATCAGAAAAAATACAGTGCACTCCTCTTATAGTGATCACCTTGGGACGGGTCAAATTGACTCACTATAAGCGGATGATCATCATAACCGATTTTTTTTATTTTTCCTTATTTCTCGTGCAGATGACCATCTAATTAACATTTGTATATATTACATGAATACAGTACATATAAAGTAAAGGAATGTTATTTACTTTAAAAATCCACACAGTAAATTAGGCCTCCAGCTGTTTCAAACACAGCAGTCTCATGTAGACAGAGATGTCACCATCTCTCCACAGACATCTCTCCACAGACAGAGATGCACCATCTCTCCACAGACAGAGATGTTACCATCTCTCCACAGACAGAGATGTCACCATCTCTCCACAGACAGAGATGTTACCATCTCTCCACAGACAGAGATGCACCATCTCTCCACAGACAGAGATGCTGCCATCTCTCCACAGACAGAGATGTCACCATCTCTCCACAGACAGAGATGTCACCATCTCTCCACAGACAGAGATGTCACCATCTCTCCACAGACAGAGATGTCACCATCTCTCCACAGACAGAGATGTCACCATCTCTCCACAGACAGAGATGTCACCATCTCTCCACAGACAGAGATGCCGCCATCTCTCCACAGACAGAGATGCTGCCATCTCTCCACAGACAGAGATGTCACCATCTCTCCACAGACAGAGATGTCACCATCTCTCCACAGACAGAGATGCACCATCTCTCCACAGACAGAGATGCACCATCTCTCCACAGACAGAGATGCTGCCATCTCTCCACAGACAGAGATGTCACCATCTCTCCACAGACAGAGATGTCACCATCTCTCCACAGACAGAGATGTTACCATCTCTCCACAGACAGAGATGCACCATCTCTCCACAGACAGAGATGCACCATCTCTCCACAGACAGAGATGTCACCATCTCTCCACAGACATCTCTCCACAGACAGAGATGTCACCATCTCTCCACAGACATCTCTCCACAGACAGAGATGTCACCATCTCTCCACAGACAGAGATGCTGCCATCTCTCCACAGACAGAGATGCTGCCATCTCTCCACAGACAGAGATGTTACCATCTCTCCACAACCATCTCTCCACAGACAGAGATGCTGCCATCTCTCCACAGACAGAGATGTCACCATCTCTCCACAGACAGAGATGTCACCATCTCTCCACAGACAGAGATGTCTCCATCTCTCCACAGACAGAGATGTTACCATCTCTCCACAGACAGAGATGCTGCCATCTCTCCACAGACAGAGATGTCACCATCTCTCCACAGACAGAGATGTCACCATCTCTCCACAGACAGAGATGTCACCATCTCTCCACAGACAGAGATGCTGCCATCTCTCCACAGACAGAGATGCTGCCATCTCTCCACAGACAGAGATGTTACCATCTCTCCACAGACAGAGATGTTACCATCTCTCCACAGACAGAGATGCTGCCATCTCTCCACAGACAGAGATGTTACCATCTCTCCACAGACAGAGATGCTGCCATCTCTCCACAGACAGAGATGCTGCCATCTCTCCACAGACAGAGATGTCACCATCTCTCCACAGACAGAGATGCCGCCATCTCTCCACAGACAGAGATGTTACCATCTCTCCACAGACAGAGATGTTACCATCTCTCCACAGACAGAGATGCACCATCTCTCCACAGACAGAGATGACACCATCTCTCCATATACAGACAGACATGCACAGAGTATCGTTACTGTATCTCGTGGGCTCATTTGTGGCAGTTTGTAAGTAAAAAATAATACAAGTACTGTAGTTTTCAATATTTTTTCCATTGTTCTCAGGTGGGTCAAGGCCCAAAATGATCACTGTAATCTGAGTATTGATCACTGCAAGCGGATTATTTAAACAGCATATGTATAGGAATGATTTGGGACCAAGCTTTTTGATCAATATAAGCAGTTGATCACTATAACTGTGGTCACTATCAGCAGATTCCACTGATAATAATAATAATAAAAAAAAGACAACACTTCGGCCTAACCAGGCCTAATTTGGATATGACTACACCACACACACACACACACACACACACACACACACACACACACACACACACACACACACACACACACACACACACACACACACACACACGTCTACATCTCAGCACTAATTCACATTATGTACTACACCACTCATTGATGAGTTAGTAACCTACACATACACGCACACACACACACACGCACACATGTCTACTGTACATCTCAGCGCTAATTCACATTATGTACTACACCACTCATTGACGAGTTGGTAACACACACACACACACACACACACAGAAAATGGTTTCCAGACAGCATTTGGAACATCACTGCTCTCTGAGGGACCAACAAACATCTGCTGCCATCTGCTGTGTGTGTGTGTGTGTGTGTGTGTGTGTGTGTGTGTGTGTGTGTGTGTGTGTGTGTGTGTGTGTGTGTGTGTGTGTGTGTGTTGTACAGACATGGTATCATGTTTGGGCCTGGGATGAGATCATCCATTCACAGTGGGCGAGATTCACACTGACCCCTCACAGTCAGTCAGTCACTCTCACACACACACACACACACACACACACACACACACACACACACACACACACACACACACACACACACACACACACACACACACACACACACACACACACACAGTCAGTTAGTTGCTGGACACTTTGTGTTCACTAGAGCTGCAATGATTATTTGATTGACAGAAAATTAATTGGCAACATTTTTTTTTATCATCAATTAATAGTTTAGACTGATTTAAAAAACTAAAATGATCTCGTTCCAGCTTCTTAATGTGAAGATTTTATGGTTTCTGTAGTCTCCTACAGTAACCTGATTATCTTTGGCTTGTGGACTGTTGGTCAGGACAAAAAAAGACATTTAAGGATGTCATCTTTATAGACCAAACCAGAGCCATTAAGAGAAATAGTTGCATCAATAGAGGGTCAAAAACACTACAGGTCACATGGTTCATGTAGCTCCCGATAGTTCAATAGACCATTTTCACAGCAGCCATTTTGACGTGTCAAAGCAGGGTAAACACAGGTGTAACCAATAACATTAAAGCCCCCTCCAGTATATTTTGTCATTTTTAAGATTGAGTCCTGCCCTGGCCATGTTGATTAGCCAAACTGTTCACCACACATTTCTTTGACAAATAAGCTAATTTTGTGCTCAAGTTTAAAAAAAAGAAGCTGTTGCTAAAATGGAATCATGATATGACTCAATGGAACGCTATTGGTACGTCATGTCATAGGGGGGCACATTGATGATGTCATCAGTGATATCATAATGAGACACACACACACCCTTCACAAGGAGGCATTGTGACATCACTGATGCATGCAGTAACATTTAGTGAGCAACACACACACACAAGGAGGCATTGTGACATCACTGATGCAGTAACATTTAGTGAGCAACACACACACACAAGGAGGCATTGTGACATCACTGATGCAATAACATTCAGTGAGCAACACACTCGCACGCACCAATAGGGCAGGCGAGGCCAAGCTAGGCGAGGCGACGCAGCGGCCGAGCCTAGTATATATATATATATACAGTATATAAATTATAATATAATCTAATAATAGTGATTATATATGTATATATATATATATATATATATATATACAGTATATAAATAATAATATAATATAATAATAGTGATCCAGAAATATGTAAAATTATGTGTGTGTGTGTATATATATATATATATATATATATATATATATATATATATATATATATATATATATATATATATATATACAGTATATAAATAATAATATAATATAATAATAGTGATCCAGAAATATGTAAAATTATGTGTGTGTGTGTATATATATATGTATATATATATATATATATATATATATATATATATATATATATATATATATATATATATATATATATATATATGACCAGCCTAGTCAATAGATGATCCAGTGGACTGCTAGGTAAGACAAAGCAATAGTTGGCTTCTCATTTCTCACTGACGGTCTCTCAGTTGCTGGTGCTGGCAGATCATTGGCCAGATCCATAGCTGGCTTCTGCAAAGATATAGGGCCCTATTCTCCCACAGGCCTTCGGCGCTAAAACGGGCCTTAAACGCAAAAAAACGTGCCTTGCGCCTGCCTCGGGAAGATATCAATATGGCTTTACGCTGCCAAATGCGCTTTAGGCCGAATGGGCGTGGCGCAGTCCCAGAATGGGCGAGAATGGGCGTGTCGGCCTTAAATATGGCCTTAATGATATCTTCCCACCTGGCGTGAATTTAGCGCTTAGCGCTTTTGAAAACCAGGCCTATTCAGTGCGCCAGTTGCGCGGAGCGCTCCCCTCTGGCACCCTTCTCTGTGTCACTCTCTCCCTCTCTCCTCAGTCTAACAGGCACAATACGACTGTCTCTCTCTGACTCCCTCGCTCAGACAGACACAACACACATCCCATAGGAAAAAGCAGTTGTAAGTTCACTGCCTGGCATGTCCCAGCATGCAATGGGCTTCTCCATTTCGCTACTAAATAGCAACCAAATGAGCCGAAATAGATATAAAGGTCGATTTAAATAATGTTTAATGGTAACACAACCTGCAATTCTAGAAGATTTCAATATTGGACCAAATAAAACATCGAAATGAAAACACCACCCTATGTGAAACCTATATGTCATCCTGGGCCTATATATGTCCCTTGTCGATTTAACGTGATTTAGATAAGTGACAGCGTAACGCGCTTCTGTCATGTCCTACTGTGATGTCCACTCCAATAAATTGGCTTCACATTTTAGTTTTACAATAAAAACACATTTATGCAATGACTTTACATAATCTAGGCTATATTTATGTGCATATCCTACCATCCTAGCAGGGGAGAGAAAACGATATCTTTCTGGACAAACTTTCACCAATCTATTAATCTCATCATAAAGGGATAGGCTATATTTTTCTAGCTGATGCCTTTAGAACATTCTTTTCACTTTGATCTTGCTATAGTGTAGCGTATTTACATGCTTGCAGTATTTAAACTGCAGTTAGATTGGTTTGAGAAGCATAATAATATGGAATAATAGCCTATATATGGAGACAGACAGACTGGATGAAGGGAGGGGGGGGGGGCAGAGCGCTTGGCTTTTGTCTGGTTTTGCTGGACCACTGGAATTGGAGCTTAAAAGGCAAGCGTGCGATTCGTTTATTGCACTTATCCAATGAGCATGACGGTGCATAATTTTACGCTTAAAAGGCGTGGTTGTAATGCATTAGGCTGCGTGTAGCGCCAAGACCAAGATATCAAGTGCGCTGGTCCATGCCCACTGCGCCAGGCGCTCGGCGTAGAAACTAGGCCGATGCAACGATAGGGGCCATAGCCTCCGACGGCTTCTCAGTAGTCTTAAATTTGTCCCTTATGCTGCCCCATAATTTTCAAGCTTGTTAGCGCAACATCTCAGAAATGCCTTGACGGAGTTTCATCAAATTTGCCTCAAACATCGACTTGGACTCAAGGAGGAACTGATCACATTTTGGTGATCAAAGGTCAAGGTCACTGTCACCTCACGAACGCCATTCCCAAGTTGCCGCAATATCTCAAGAACGGCTTGATAGAATTTCTTCTGATTTGGCTCAGACATCCACTTGGACGCAAGGATGAACTGATTCCATTTTGGTTATCAAAGGTCAAGGTCACTGTGACCTCTCGAATGCCATTTTCAAGCTTGTTAACGCGATATCTCACGAATGTATTGATGGAATTTCTTCGAATTTGCCTCAAGCGTCCACTTGGACTCAAGGATGAACTGATTACATTTTGGTGGTCAAAGTTCAAGGTCACTGTGACCACACACACCCAATTTCCAAGCTCTGTAACGCAACATCACAGGAGCGCCTTGACGGAATTTCTTCCAATTTGCCTCAAATGGCGATTTGGACTCAAGAATGAACTAATGGCGGAGACATAAGTCCGCGTTGCGGTCGTTCTAGTTACTTCCTGTTCTCAGTCTGTTTGACTTGACTGATGGTCAGAGGAAGTCTGTGTTTTTACTTCCTGTTCTCAGTCTGTTTGACTTGACTGATGGTCAGAGGAAGTCTGTGTTTTTACTTCCTGTTCTCAGTCTGTTTGACTTGACTGATGGTCAGAGGAAGTCTGTGTTTTTACTTCCTGTTATCAGTCTGTTTGACTTGACTGATGGTCAGAGGAAGTCTGTGTTTTTACTTCCTGTTATCAGTCTGTTTGATTTGACTGATGGTCAGAGGAAGTCTCTGTTTTTACTTCCTGTTATCAGTCTGTTTGACTTGACTGATGGTCAGAGGAGGTCTGTGTTTTTACTTCCTATTCTCAGTCTGTTTGATTTGACTGATGGTCAGAGGAAGTCTCTGTTTTTACTTCCTGTTCTCAGTCTGTTTGACTTGACTGATGGTCAGAGGAAGTCTGTGTTTTTACTTCCTGTTCTCAGTCTGTTTGACTTGACTGATGGTCAGAGGAAGTCTCTGTTTTTACTTCCTGTTCTCAGTCTGTTTGACTTGACTGATGGTCAGAGGAAGTCTGTGTTTTTACTTCCTGTTATCAGTCTTGTTTGACTTGACTGATGGTCAGAGGAAGTCTGTGTTTTTACTTCCTGTTATCAGTCTTGTTTGACTTGACTGATGGTCAGAGGAAGTCTGTGTTTTTACTTCCTGTTATCAGTCTGTTTGACTTGACTGATGGTCAGAGGAAGTCTGTGTTTTTACTTCCTGTTATCAGTCTGTTTGATTTGACTGATGGTCAGAGGAAGTCTCTGTTTTTACTTCCTGTTATCAGTCTGTTTGACTTGACTGATGGTCAGAGGAAGTCTGTGTTTTTACTTCCTGTTCTCAGTCTGTTTGATTTGACTGATGGTCAGAGGAAGTCTCTGTTTTTACTTCCTGTTCTCAGTCTGTTTGATTTGACTGATGGTCAGAGAAAGTCTGTGTTTTTACTTCTTGTTCTCAGTCTTGTTTGACTTGACTGATGGTCAGAGGAAGTCTGTGTTTTTACTTCCTGTTCTCAGTCTGTTTGACTTGACTGATGGTCAGAGGAAGTCTGTGTTTTTACTTCCTGTTATCAGTCTGTTTGACTTGACTGATGGTCAGAGGAAGTCTCTGTTTTTACTTCCTGTTATCAGTCTGTTTGAGTTGACTGATGGTCAGAGGAAGTCTGTGTTTTTACTTCCTGTTATCAGTCTGTTTGACTTGACTGATGGTCAGAGAAAGTCTGTGTTTTTACTTCCTGTTCTCAGTCTGTTTGACTTGACTGATGGTCAGAGGAAGTCTGTGTTTTTACTTCCTGTTCTCAGTCTGTTTGACTTGACTGATGGTCAGAGGAAGTCTGTGTTTTTACTTCCTGTTCTCAGTCTGTTTGACTTGACTGATGGTCAGAGGAAGTCTGTGTTTTTACTTCCTGTTATCGGTCTGTTTGACTTGACTGATGGTCAGAGGAGGTCTGTGTTTTTACTTCCTGTTATCAGTCTGTTTGATTTGACTGATGGTCAGAGGAAGTCTCTGTTTTTACTTCCTGTTCTCAGTCTTGTTTGACTTGACTGATGGTCAGAGGAAGTCTGTGTTTTTACTTCCTGTTCTCAGTCTGTTTGACTTGACTGATGGTTATCAGTCTGTTTGATTTGACTGATGGTCAGAGGAAGTCTGTGTTTTTACTTCCTGTTCTCAGTCTTGTTTGACTTGACTGATGGTCAGAGGAAGTCTGTGTTTTTACTTCCTGTTATCAGTCTGTTTGACTTGACTGATGGTCAGAGGAAGTCTCTGTTTTTACTTCCTGTTATCAGTCTGTTTGACTTGACTGATGGTCAGAGGAAGTCTGTGTTTTTACTTCCTGTTATCAGTCTGTTTGACTTGACTGATGGTCAGAGAAAGTCTGTGTTTTTACTTCCTGTTCTCAGTCTGTTTGACTTGACTGATGGTCAGAGGAAGTCTGTGTTTTTACTTCCTGTTATCAGTCTGTTTGACTTGACTGATGGTCAGAGGAAGTCTGTGTTTTTACTTCCTGTTATCAGTCTGTTTGACTTGACTGATGGTCAGAGAAAGTCTGTGTTTTTACTTCCTGTTATCAGTCTGTTTGACTTGACTGATGGTCAGAGAAAGTCTGTGTTTTTACTTCCTGATATCAGTCTGTTTGACTTGACTGATGGTCAGAGGAAGTCTGTGTTTTTACTTCCTGTTCTCAGTCTGTTTGACTTGACTGATGGTCAGAGGAAGTCTGTGTTTTTACTTCCTGTTATCAGTCTGTTTGACTTGACTGATGGTCAGAGGAAGTCTGTGTTTTTACTTCCTGTTATCAGTCTGTTTGACTTGACTGATGATCAGAGGAAGTCTGTGTTTTTACTTCCTGTTATCAGTCTGTTTGACTTGACTGATGATCAGAGGAAGTCTGTGTTTTTACTTCCTGTTCTCAGTCTTGTTTGACTTGACTGATGGTCAGAGGAAGTCTGTGTTTTTACTTCCTGTTCTCAGTCTTGTTTGACTTGACTGATGGTCAGAGGAAGTCTGTGTTTTTACTTCCTGTTATCAGTCTGTTTGACTTGACTGATGGTCAGAGGAAGTCTGTGTTTTTACTTCCTGTTCTCAGTCTTGTTTGACTTGACTGATGGTCAGAGGAAGTCTGTGTTTTTACTTCCTGTTATCAGTCTGTTTGACTTGACTGATGGTCAGAGGAAGTCTGTGTTTTTACTTCCTGTTCTCAGTCTTGTTTGACTTGACTGATGGTCAGAGGAAGTCTGTGTTTTTACTTCCTGTTCTCAGTCTGTTTGACTTGACTGATGGTCAGAGGAAGTCTGTGTTTTTACTTCCTGTTATCAGTCTGTTTGACTTGACTGATGGTCAGAGGAAGTCTGTGTTTTTACTTCCTGTTATCAGTCTGTTTGACTTGACTGATGGTCAGAGGAAGTCTGTGTTTTTACTTCCTGTTATCAGTCTGTTTGACTTGACTGATGGTCAGAGGAAGTCTGTGTTTTTACTTCCTGTTATCAGTCTGTTTGACTTGACTGATGGTCAGAGGAAGTCTGTGTTTTTACTTCCTGTTATCAGTCTGTTTGACTTGACTGATGGTCAGAGGAAGTCTGTGTTTTTACTTCCTGTTATCAGTCTGTTTGACTTGACTGATGGTCAGAGGAAGTCTGTGTTTTTACTTCCTGTTCTCAGTCTGTTTGACTTGACTGATGGTCAGAGGAAGTCTGTGTTTTTACTTCCTGTTATCAGTCTGTTTGACTTGACTGATGGTCAGAGGAAGTCTGTGTTTTTACTTCCTGTTATCAGTCTGTTTGACTTGACTGATGGTCAGAGGAAGTCTGTGTTTTTACTTCCTGTTCTCAGTCTGTTTGACTTGACTGATGGTCAGAGGAAGTCTGTGTTTTTACTTCCTGTTATCAGTCTGTTTGACTTGACTGATGGTCAGAGGAAGTCTGTGTTTTTACTTCCTGTTATCAGTCTTGTTTGACTTGACTGATGGTCAGAGGAAGTCTGTGTTTTTACTTCCTGTTCTCAGTCTGTTTGACTTGACTGATGGTCAGAGGAAGTCTGTGTTTTTACTTCCTGTTATCAGTCTGTTTGACTTGACTGATGGTCAGAGGAAGTCTGTGTTTTTACTTCCTGTTATCAGTCTGTTTGATTTGACTGATGGTCAGAGGAAGTCTCTGTTTTTACTTCCTGTTATCAGTCTGTTTGACTTGACTGATGGTCAGAGGAGGTCTGTGTTTTTACTTCCTATTCTCAGTCTGTTTGATTTGACTGATGGTCAGAGGAAGTCTCTGTTTTTACTTCCTGTTCTCAGTCTGTTTGACTTGACTGATGGTCAGAGGAAGTCTGTGTTTTTACTTCCTGTTCTCAGTCTGTTTGACTTGACTGATGGTCAGAGGAAGTCTCTGTTTTTACTTCCTGTTCTCAGTCTGTTTGACTTGACTGATGGTCAGAGGAAGTCTGTGTTTTTACTTCCTGTTATCAGTCTGTTTGATTTGACTGATGGTCAGAGGAAGTCTGTGTTTTTACTTCCTGTTATCAGTCTTGTTTGACTTGACTGATGGTCAGAGGA
>NC_139624.1:111419712-111467212 GCF_964638095.1 Poromitra crassiceps
GTCTATTTCTGCAATAACTGCACTTTATGGCTGTTTAAACTAGACAAACGCTGACATTACTCCTTGAGACGATCAGGCAAGGAGGCGGCCATTATTGTTTTGTTAGTGCAGTGCTAGTAGCGTTCCTGATTGGCCAACTTGCGCTGTCAATCACAGCGCAGTCGCTGATTGGCTCTTCCGCTCTGCATCTTCTGCTAAACCCCCCCACTGGCTTTGGGGCAGAACCAAATGAAATGTGAGTTCACGTGACGGGCTGGTTTACTAGGCTAGTGAACGCAGGCTGGTTTACTAGGCTAGTGAACGCGGGCTGGTTTACCAGGCTAGTGAACGCGGGCTGGTTTACCAGGCTAGTGAACGCGGGCTGGTTTACCAGGCTAGTGAACAAGGGCTGGTTTACCAGGCTAGTGAACAAGGGCTGGTTTACCAGGCTAGTGAACAAGGGCTGGTTTACCAGGCTAGTGAACAAGGGCTGGTTTACTAGGCTAGTGAACGCGGGCTGGTTTACCAGGCTAGTGAACGCGGGCTGGTTTACCAGGCTAGTGAACAAGGGCTGGTTTACCAGGCTAGTGAACAAGGGCTGGTTTACCAGGCTAGTGAACGCGGGCTGGTTTACCAGGCTAGTGAACAAGGGCTGGTTTACCAGGCTAGTGAACGCGGGCTGGTTTACCAGGCTAGTGAACAAGGGCTGGTTTACCAGGCTAGTGAACAAGGGCTGGTTTACTAGGCTAGTGAACGCGGGCTGGTTTACCAGGCTAGTGAACGCGGGCTGGTTTACCAGGCTAGTGAACAAGGGCTGGTTTACCAGGCTAGTGAACGCGGGCTGGTTTACCAGGCTAGTGAACAAGGGCTGGTTTACCAGGCTAGTGAACAAGGGCTGGTTTACCAGGCTAGTGAACGCGGGCTGGTTCGCCAGAAAGCACCAAGGTTCTGAGACTCGAGAAAGGAGCCAGAGCCAGAACCAGAGCCGTGTCTGTCTGAAAGTGGTATCTGTTGGTCGGTCGGTCAGTCCACAAAAAGTTCCCCACCCTTTAGCACAGCTTTCGCCCTAGGAGGCTGACATTTGGCATGGAGGTTGTGTGTGTGTGGTTGTGTGTGTGTGTGTGTGTGTGTGTGTGTGTGTGTGTGTGTGTGTGTGTGTGTGTGTGTGTGTGTGTGTGTAAAGATGTGTGTTTGTGCTATGGGGAGGGGGGGGGGGTTATTTCAAAATGCAGGGTGGCATTGGCAGAGTAGGGCGGACTTGCCCCTGTCATCCTGCATTTTAGAATTTTGCATAATAGGGCATTCGCACAGTCTCAATCTGTTTATATTGCCGTGTGTGTGTGTGTGTGTGTGTGTGTGTGTGTGTGTTATGATGAGCGGGCTTGCTACATTGCTTTGGCAGGAGAGTGAAACATTCTTGTTTCAAGATGAGAGCAAGAGGGTGAGAGAGAGAGGCAGAGAGGGAGGGAGGGAGAGAGCACTTTCCCCCATAGGCGACGGTTTGCACACTCATGTGTTGCATATTTGCGTGTGTGTGATGTAATTACGAGGCTCCCTTGCTCTGATCTGAGAGACTCGATTGGCAACAGATGAAGCGCTTTGATTCTCCCTAATGAGAGAGAGAGAGAGAGAAGACAGGAGGTAAAGAAAGGGCAAGAAGGTGAGAATAAAGAGAGGAAGGTGGAGCGAGAGAGAGAGGGAGAGGAAAGGGAAGTGAAGAGAGAGGAGGAGGTAAAGAGAGGGTGAGAGGAAGAAAAGGAGGAAGTGAAATAAGATGACAAGAGAGAGAGCCCATCTTGTTCTCTGTGCACTTTTTTTATGTCTATTTTATGTCTGTTTATTGTGATTGTATTATGTGTTAACATGCTTTGGCAACATTGTATTGTATGTAGTCATGTCAATAATTGAATTGAAAGAGAGAGAGAGAGAGAGAAAGTGAAGAGGGGTGGTGGACACAGTGCTCAAAAGCAAGTGAGAGAGGTAGAACTGAGGAAGTAAAGAGAGAGGGGGGCGTGAAGAGAGGTAGAGACAGAGATCAAACCAAGACTTTTTTTTACAAGTTTAAATGTTTTGTTGTAGAAAGAGAGGGCAAGAGAGAGCATGGATGGGTCAGACAGTGGCTCTACTGTCCAGTAGATCACAATTAGGGGTCCTGGGGGGTGGGGGGATTGCTATGGCAACGTGGTTGGCATGGCGATACAAGTTTTCTGGCTCAGAGCCAGCTGCACCCCCCCCCACACACACACACATCCACACACCCACCTCTGCTACACTATGGGCCCTATCTTCGCAAGCCCCCAGGAATAGCGCTGGGCTGTGAAGCCATTTGAACATGGTGGTGAAGCTCTGTATTGCAAGTCACGTGACACCATGCAGCCCAGAAAGGAAAATTCCCATCCACTTGCATGGGGACCCCGGCAGCTGTTAAACCCAGGGTGTCCGGGTGTCACTCAAAGTATAAAACGACTCTTTTAATTATCAAATAATTTTTTATGGGGCATTTTTTCTTCAGAAGCCACTAAGAGCCGTATACAGGTGTATTTTCTTCTTTTAATACATCCATGGGTGGGAGGGGTGGGAGACGTCATGGAATACGTCATGGCACACATGCGCACTTCGCCTTAGGCCGCATGGTCAGGAAGTAAAATCAGGAAGAAAATCCCCCCATGATGACTTCATGCGCCAGTGAGCAGCCTCCGTCCAAATGCATGGGTGGGCGTGGCTCGTCCTCTATCCAGTTATTTTAAAGGTCCTTACACATCAAGGCCCCTATCGTTGCATCAGCGTTGTTTCTAGGCCGAGCGCCTGGCGCTGCGCAAATCAGTGGGCGTGGACCAGCGCAGTTGATATCTTCGTGTTGGCGCTACACGCAGCCTAAAGCATTACAACCACGCCTTTTAAGCGTAAAATTATGCACCGTCATGCTCATTGGATAAGTGCAATAAACGAAGCGCACGCTTGCCTTTTAAGCTCCAATTCCAGTGGTCCAGCAAAACCAGACAAAAGCCAAGCGCTCTGCCCCCCCCCCTCCCTTCATCCAGTCTGTCTGTCTCCATATATAGGCTATTATTCCATATTATTATGCTTCTCAAACCAATCTAACTGCAGTTTAAATACTGCAAGCATGTAAATACGCTACACTATAGCAAGATCAAAGTGAAAAGAATGTTCTAAAGGCATCAGCTAGAAAAATATAGCCTATCCCTTTATGATGAGATTAATAGATTGGTGAAAGTTTGTCCAGAAAGATATCGTTTTCTCTCCCCTGCTAGGATGGTAGGATATGCACATAAATATAGCCTACATTATGTAAAGTCATTGCATAAATGTGTTTTTATTGTAAAACTAAAATGTGAAGTAGAGCCAATTTATTGGAGCGGACATCACAGTAGGACATGACAGAAGCGCGTTACGCTGTCACTTATCTAAATCACGTTAAATCGACAAGGGACATATATAGGCCCAGGATGACATATAGGTTTCACATAGGGTGGTGTTTTCATTTCGATGTTTTATTTGGTCCAATATTGAAATGTTCTACAATTGCAGGTTGTGTTACCATTACACATTATTTAGATTGACCTAGATCTATTTCGGCTCATTTGGTTGCTATTTAGTAGCGAAATGGAGTACCGCATTGCATGCTGGGACATTCACAGGCAGTGAACTTACAACTGCTATTTCCTATAGGACGTGTGTTGTGTCTGTCTGAGCGAGGGAGTCAGAGAGAGACAGTCGTATTGTGCCCATCAGACTGAGGAGAGAGGGAGAGAGTGACACAGAGAAGGGTGCCAGAGGGGAGTGCTCCGCGCAACTGGCGCACTGAATAGGCCTGGTTTTCAAAAGCGCTAAGCGCTAAATTTACGCCAGGTGGGAAGATATCATTACGCCGATATTTAAGGCCGACACGCCCAGTCTCGCCCATTCTGGGACTGCGCCACGCCCATTCGGCCTAAAGCGCATTTGGCAGCGTAAAGCCATATTGATATCTTCCCGAAAGCGAAACTTTGCCGTTGGTATGCACGGTTGCATTGACTGATATAGGTTCGGAAAATATTATTGACGTGTGAATTAATCGCACGAAAGAAACGCTCCTGATGTGTAAGGACCTTAATACATCCATGTATCTTCGTATGGCGCTATCGTTTGCGCTGCGTTTGCGCTAGAGATGCGCGGATGAGCTTTTATGCCATCCTAATCCGCGTGTATGCATGAACCAACCGCCCGCCATAAATCCGCACAAATTATTTCATACTATTTATAGATCCGCGCCCGCCGTGCACCTGACATTTCACAGTGCTATACAAGGAGCGAACTTACAGTTTCTGCTGCCGTTGGTGCGATCGCTGCAGTCCAAGACTCCAAATAAACTTCCATGCTGTATTATGTCCAGTCCACCACTTGCCCTCATGTAGTTTACTCGGCTAATGCTATAGCTTTAAGTTTAGTTTACTGGATTGCCTCATTGTATGGGAAAATACGAACACGTCTTCTCTTCAAACACGTCTTCAGCGGAGACTCCTCTTTGAGGGTGACATCATTGACCATATACAGTACTATGGACCAAAAGTGGAGCCTAGCGACCTAGCACATGGCTATTGTTTTGTGTCCCACTGCCGTGGGTCCTTTGGGGATCCTACAATTAATAGGCGACTAAGAATGTGCCTGATGAAAAATGTAGCTTAAAATACGTTCATAGACTAGAGAACGTAATTAATATTATTTTTCCTCAATAATGATACATCGTTTCAACCGCCCGCAACCCATCCGCTATTAATCAGAATGTTTTTTTTTATGATCTGGATATCCGCGGTCAGTGCGGTTATAACTGCGGCCCGCGCATCACTAGTTTGCGCACCTCTATTGCAATCTTCCAGCGTCTTAGCTATCATCTGCCTCCACTGTCCAGTTTTGCGCTGGGATGACAGTGGTAGGCGTGTCTCCACCCTCCCTCGCTCTTCCTCTCCCCCTCTCTTCTTCACCTCTCTCTCCACCTCTCTCTCTTCCTCTCCCCTCTCTCTCACCCTCTCTCTCTTCCCCCCTCCCTCTCTCTCCCTCTCACCTCTCTCTCTTCCTCTCCCCTCTCTCTCCCTCTCTCCACCCTCTCTCTCTTCCTCTCCCCTCTCTCTCCCCTCTCTCCACCCTCTCTCCACCCTCTCTCTCTTCCTCTCCCCCTCTCAACACCCTCTCTCTCTTCCTCTCCCCTCTCTCTCCCTCTCTCCACCCTCTCTCTCTTCCTCTCCCCTCTCTCTCCCCTCTCTCCACCCTCTCTCTCTCTCTCCCCTCTCTCCACCCTCTCTCCTCCTCTCCCCTCTCTCTCCCCTCTCTCCACCCTCTCTCTCTTCCTCTCCCCCTCTCTCCCCTCTCTCCACCCTCTCTCTCTTCCTCTCCCCCTCTCTCCCCCTCTCTCCACCCTCTCTCTCTTCCTCTCCCCCTCTCTCCCCTCTCTCCACCCTCTCTCTCTCTTCCTCTCTCCCTCTCTCTCCCCTCTCTCCACCCTCTCTCTCTTCCTCTCCCCTCTCTCCACCCTCTCTCTCTCTTCCTCTCCCCCATCTCTCCCCCTCTCTCTCCACACTCCATCTCTCTTCCTCTCCCCCTCTCTCTCCCCTCTCTCCACCCCCCTCTCTCTCTTCCTCTCCCCTCTCTCTCCCCCTCTCTCTCCACACTCCATCTCTCTTCCTCTCCCCCTCTCTCCACCCTCTCTCTCTTCCTCTCCCCCTCTCTCCCCTCTCTCCACCCCCTCTCTCTTCCTCTCCCCTCTCTCTCCCCTCTCCACCCTCTCTCTTCCTCTCCCCTCTCTCTCCCCTCTCCACCCTCTCTCTCTTCCTCTCCCCCATCTCTCCCCTCTCCCCCCTCTCTCTCCTCACTCCATCTCTCTTCCTCTCCCCCTCTCTCTCCCCTCTCTCTCCCCCCTCTCTCTCCCCCTCTCTCTCCACACTCCATCTCTCTTCCTCTCCCCCTCTCTCCACCCTCTCTCTCTTCCTCTCCCCCTCTCTCCCCTCGCTCCACCCCCCTCTCTCTTCCTCTCCCCCTCTCTCTCCCCTCTCTCCACCCCCTCTCTCTCTTCCTCTCTCCCCTTTCTCTCTCTCTCCCCCCTCTCTCTCTTCCTCCCCCCCTCTCTCCAGTCTCCTTGGTAGATCAGTTCACAGCAGCAGAGTGAAGGCAAGGGAAGGACACATCCTGGTGACACACATGCACACGCGCACACACACACACACACACACACACACACACACACACACACACACACACAGACACACGTGTGTGTGTTGTGTCTGTGTGTGTGTGTGTGTGTGTGTGTGTGTCTGAGAGAGAGAGAGAGAGAGAGCTGTGATTGAGAAGCTGTCTTGCCAACTCCTGAATAAATAAATGATGATGTCCTCCCTCTGCTCCTCCTCATCTATACTTAATGCTCTCTCTCTCTCACTCTAACACACACTCTCTCTCTCTGTCTCTCTCTCACTCAATCTTTTTTTCTCTCACTCACTCTTTCTCTCCCTCACTCTCTCTCACTCTCTCACTCACTCACTCACTCACTCACTCACTCACTCACTCACTCACTCACTCACTCTCTCACTCACTCACTCACTCAATTCAATTCAAAAAGGCTTTATTGGCATGGAAAACATATGTTTACATTGCCAAAGCAGGTGTGAAACAAAACAAAAATGCACAATAGTAATATAAAACTTAACATATAATAATAATAACACAATTACAGGTCGTAGGGTCGTAGGGTCAGACGATCAGGCAGTTCACTGCAGGGTTGTAGGGTCAGATGATCAGGCAGTTCATTGCAGGGTCGTAGGGTCAGATGATCAGGCAGTTCATTGCAGGGTCGTAGGGTCAGATGATCAGGCAGTTCATTGCAGGGTTGTAGGGTCAGATGATCAGGCAGTTCATTGCAGGGTTGTAGGGTCAGATGATCAGGCAGTTCACTGCAGGGTTGTAGGGTCAGATGATCAGGCAGTTCATTGCAGGGTCGTAGGGTCAGATGATCAGGCAGTTCATTGCAGGGTCGTAGGGTCAGATGATCAGGCAGTTCATTGCAGGGTCGTAGGGTCAGATGATCAGGCAGTTCATTGCAGGGTCGTAGGGTCAGATGATCAGGCAGTTCATTGCAGGGTCGTAGGGTCAGATGATCAGGCAGTTCACTGCAGGGTTGTAGGGTCAGATGATCAGGCAGTTCACTGCAGGGTTGTAGGGTCAGATGACCAGGCAGTTCATTGCAGGGTTGTAGGGTCAGATGATCAGGCAGTTCATTGCAGGGTCGTAGGGTCAGATGATCAGGCAGTTCATTGCAGGGTTGTAGGGTCAGATGATCAGGCAGTTCACTGCAGGGTTGTAGGGTCAGACGATCAAGCAGTTCACTGCAGGGTTGTAGGGTCAGATGATCAGGCAGTTCATTGCAGGGTTGTAGGGTCAGATGATCAGGCAGTTCATTGCAGGGTTGTAGGGTCAGACGATCAGGCAGTTCACTGCAGGGTTGTAGGGTCAGATGATCAGGCAGTTCACTGCAGGGTCGTAGGGTCAGACGATCAGGCAGTTCACTGCAGGGTTGTAGGGTCAGATGATCAGGCAGTTCACTGCAGGGTTGTAGGGTCAGATGATCAGGCAGTTCACTGCAGGGTTGTAGGGTCAGATGATCAGGCAGTTCACTGCAGGGTTGTAGGGTCAGATGATCAGGCAGTTCACTGCAGGGTTGTAGGGTCAGATGATCAAGCAGTTCACTGCAGGGTTGTAGGGTCAGACGATCAAGCAGTTCACTGCAGGGTTGTAGGGTCAGATGATCAGGCAGTTCACTGCAGGGTTGTAGGGTCAGATGATCAAGCAGTTCACTGCAGGGTTGTAGGGTCAGACGATCAAGCAGTTCACTGCAGGGTTGTAGGGTCAGATGATCAGGCAGTTCACTGCAGGGTTGTAGGGTCAGATGATCAGGCAGTTCACTGCAGGGTTGTAGGGTCAGATGATCAGGCAGTTCACTGCAGGGTCATACGGTCAGACGATCAGGCAGTTCACTGCAGGGTTGTAGGGTCAGACGATCAGGCAGTTCACTGCAGGGTTGTAGGGTCAGACGATCAGGCAGTTCACTGCAGGGTTGTAGGGTCAGACGATCAGGCAGTTCACTGCAGGGTTGTAGGGTCAGACGATCAGGCAGTTCACTGCAGGGTTGTAGGGTCAGACGATCAGGCAGTTCACTGAGAGGGGAGAGAAAAAAAGGCAGTGCTGTGGGAGAAAATGAAGCAATCCATTCTGTCCAAACTTTCACCAATCTAATCTCATCATGGCATCCAGGAATAGGCTATATTTTGCTAGCCGATGCGTTTAGAAGAACATTCTCACTTTGTTCAGAGTGACAGTCTTGCTAGAGTGTAGCGTTATATTTTACATGATTGCTATATTTTAAACTGCAGTGAGATTTGCTTGGGGAGCATATGCGAGACAGGCAGGGATGAAAGAAGGCAGAGAGGGAGAGAGAGAGGGGGGAGCTCAGAGCGCTTCGGTCGCTGCTGGAACCTCATTTGGCATTTGGGGCTTTATACGTCATGCCCCACCCCACCTCAGCCCCGCCTCCTGCTCGGCCGTGCGCCACCCTTCGGCCAAACCACGCAATATCATCCAACTGAAGCGCCGGAGCTTCTCTCCATGTTTAGAAAGTGATGAAGTGGTTTATTGAGTCATGTCTAGCAGGGTACCTGTGGGGGATAGTCGGACCTGATTCTATGGCTATGATCCACAGTTCATGTTTAGAAGATGGTCAAGACTCCTCTTCCTGTGGGCGTCTGCCAGCCTGTTTCTTTTCTCTCTTTTTAATATGACTATCTGGTGGCAATCAGAGAATCCATTGGAATGAGCTTGTTTGATTTTTTTGATTTTTTTTCTCTCATATCTCCCCCCCGATTTCTTTATCCCCCGTTAGTGCTAATTTTTAATTTATTTATCCTGGTTGCTGCTCCACCCTCTGCCGATCTGGGGAGAGCCGAAGCTGGCTCCATGCTTCCTCCGAGACATGGGCAGTAGCCAGCCGCTTCTTTTCACCTGACAGGGGAAGCTTCACCGGTAGGACATAGCACGTGGGAGGATCACGCTATTCCAACGAGTTCCCCTCCCTTCGAACAGGCACCCCTAACGACCAGAGGAGGCACCACATCAGCGACCAGGATATTGCATGTTTTGTTGTGGGGTTCCTATAGGAAGGAAACCCCCCAGGATTTGTTTATTTGTTTAATTGGGACTTGGTTGTATAGTATTAATAGGCAGATACTTTATACCAAAATAGGTCTAATATCACAATCTATTTGGAGAAACCAAGCAATTCTATGTCAAATCAGACATTCAGCACCCCCATATAGCCAGAATGGAACGATCCTTGTTCCATAACCACATTTTGCGACTATTCGACTGAGAGATTGACAGTCGGATCAGGCTCCTTCAAATGAATCGTCGACTATTTGGGGTCACCCCAAATCTTTTTTATATATATATTTTATTTTACAGTTTTCAGAAGATGAAAACAGAACATAAACATAAAAACAAAAACAGGCTCATACACAAGAAAAAGGGAAAACATAATTGTACTACATTATCAAAGTAACGACTCGGTTACCAGCAGCGTAGTGTGCTCATGTGCTTATGAAAGATGTTTTGCATGGAATCACGTGCAAGAGGTCCATGAGAGGTCAGCTGGGCGAGTCACTCTTCACCTCTGACTACATCAAAGTAGGCCAGAAACGGCTCCCAAATAGTGGAAAACCTCCCAAGTGAGTTGCTCCTCAGGAACCTGAGTCTCTCCATGCACACAACTGAGACCATGTCCACAAATCTCCTGCTGTTGATGTGATCGCTGTGCTGCATACTGCACAAAGACAAAAGATTCTATTAAAATGATCTTATATCTTGTATCTTGTCATGACAATTCAGATAAGGCCCGGAAGAGATGCATAACAATTAGCCTAGGCTATACAGTAGCATTACAAATAACAACCTGGATGGTGCCATTCACACTGAAATCAACCCTGGTCCCACCCACCTCTCGAGGTGGGTCACCAAGCTGAGTCAAGCAACCAGGGTTAACCTTTTCATACCAGAAATCAGCTGGGAGCTTCACCGGCACGTGGGAGGATCACACTATTCCCACCAGTTCCCTTCCGCCCCGAACAGGCGCCCCGACTGACCAGAGGAGGCGCTAGTGCAGCGACCAGGACACATACCCTCAATCTGGCTTCCTACCCGCAGACACAGCCAATCGTGCCTGTATGGACGCCCGACCAAGCCGGAAGTAACACAGGGGTGCGAACGTGCGACCCTCGTGTTGGTAGGCAGGGAATCTACCGCTACACTACCCAGACACCCAGCACTTCTATGGACTTTTGATTGAGTCTTTGGCAGTGTTAGTGTGTTATTTCAAATACATTTTCAAACCATTTTATAGGCTAGCGCCTAGCGGAAATGCATTTTATGCCTCTAACCTGACAAATCCAAAGTGTGTGTGTGTGTGTGTGTGTGTGTGTGTGTGTGTGTGTGTGTGTGTGTGTGTGTGTGTGTGTGTGTGTGTGTGTGTGTGTGTGTGTGTGTGTGTGTGTGTGTGTGTGTGTGTGTGTGTGTGGTCATCCGGCCTGTTAATTTGATTGCCTAACGGGCTTAGAGGGCGCAGATTGTCTGGAATGGAATCCTGCTCGCTCAATCCGTGGTAGCCTCTGCCATGGATAAGCTTAACACACACACATATGCACACACAGGCTAGCTGTGATGACTCACAGTGAAAGCTATAGTACAATAACCTTAAATTCAGTAACATTATTATAAACACCTAGCAGTTAGCAATATTCCTGAGAGAGAGATAGGGAGAGAGAGGGAGAGAAAGTAATACAAATAAATTAAAATGAGAGCGCGCACACACACAAAGGGAGAATAGTGTGGTATTATTACTTTAGGTATAAAGGGGTATGCAAGTGACAGTGGAAACTTCTAGGATGCTGTCAGTTTTCTCGGTCTGTCTCACACACACAACACACATGCACACACACACACACACACACTCACACACACACACACACACACACACACACACACACACACACACACACACACACACACACACACACACACACACTGTGTGAAATGACAGTAGACCACTACTAGTGGTCACTAGTTGTAAACATGTTTACAGCCTGGTTCAAAACATGGTTTTGGTCTCTATAGCTAATTTCACCTTTCATGACAACTCTACGGGGCATTTTTATATAACTCACCTGTTAAGAGTCAAATAGATAGAGTCAAATAAATAGATAGAAAAGACTATCTTTTGGGCGTGATTGACAGGTCTCCTGTCCAGTGATGGCGCAGCTTGCCGATAACGGACCAATAGCAGGCAGAGCTGCGGCTCTGGGGAACCCCTGATCTTGTGCGAGCTGCGCAAGAACCCCAAGATGGCGACGGCCACATTCCCATTCTCTAGGCCAGTTCTCAAGGTTCTCAACCTTTTTACACCAACTACCACCTGAGAAATGTGTTGGCTCTCCAAGTACCACCATATGGCCGACATTAAAATACAGTCTATTCAGCTGCACAGTTTACACATGCAGGAGGCACATTTATTCCTAATGACATTATTGTTAACTTTTGTCAGCCACAGCCACAATGTACAAAGGGGTAGCACTAGAACTAGCAAACTCTTCCACACTATACTCATACAATGCACCTCAGTAAGTGAGAACATAACCGTATCATTCTCACACAGCAAGTGAGAAAATTGAGAACTTTACTTCAGCAAATGTACTTCAAACACACTCTCTCTCTCTCTCTCTCTCTCTCTCTCTCACACACACACACACACACACACACACACACACACACACACACACACAGCAAACAATTGTAATTCAAACATTCAAACAGATACAGAGCATGTTGATGTCCATTGACAACTCATATAAGCCTAATGTGAAGGTTGTGTCTGTCTGTCTCTGTGAATTTTGGTTGATTGATTGATTGATTCCAGCCTGCTTCTGTATTTGGTTTTGATGGCAGCAAGTGAACAGAAGCCTTTCTCGCAGATATGTGGTCACAAAAAGGAGAAACGGCACAGCTTTGTCAGACAGGGCAGAATATTCTCTGTCTTCCTTTATCCAAAGGTCCAACAACTTTCTGAAAGCAGGCTTCAGTGTTTCATCACAAGACAACTCTATTAAACTCTCCTGCTCAGCCCGCACTGTTGCCTGGGCTCTTCCTCCGTCCCAGCGCAACTGAATCCAAACCTAATGTAACTGGAGTTGTATTTGCGCACTGTTTTGCATCATTTGTTTGTGGATTCCCCACTTGCGCTGCTGACGGAGTCACTAGCAGCACATGTGGCACTCGGTTCAGCGCTGCTAACGCTATTAGCGTGTTATCACTGGAAGGCGTCGTGGCTGCAAGCCGCTCTTGCCGCTGCGCTTCTGGCTTGTGCTCGTTTCACTGACCTGTCCTCCTCGTTCACTTGTTGAACTTCATTGCTGCGGGACTCCTCCACACGTCTCTTTCCAGTTCGTTTTCAGTGTGCGTACCATAGGTTGAGAATGATTGCTCTAGGCTTCAGGGTGACTCCGCCCACATTTTTAAGCGGTGCAGCCGCTTCTATATGTGACTTTGTGTGCTTGTGTGGCACCGAACCAAGATTTGGGGGTGACTGGCAGGAAGGGGGTGTGGCCCCGCCCCCAGCTCCCTGGTCTGCACAGACAGCTACCTCAGCTGAGCTGAGGCACAGGCGTAGAGAGAGAGGGTAATGTCTCGTCTCGAGGACGCACACACGAGTCGGACATGCACAAAACTGCACCGCTTACTTCAACACCTGGGTGTGATTTTTTTAATACGGTCGATTGTTTTAACGCAAAAGTTAGAAATTGAGAAGTAGTGGCTCTATTCCCCTTATGTCCGAACGCGGGGTCAGCCAATTACTTCCCATTGTGTTTCCACTTCCTGTGGCAGTACAGTACTTATATTGTGTTGGTTCTGTTATCGACCTAGAATCATCTGCCACTCAATGTGAAATTGCAGCCCGTTCTCACTCCAACAGCTTCCAGTGAGTCAGACTAGGTTTGAACAGGAAGTCATAACACAGCCGGGTCAAGTGGGCGGGGCTACATAAGGTCTATAGCTCAATGTGTTAAATGATCTGTGGCCACGTCTGGTTGTTCTGTGATAGATTGGTAAAAAAAAACACACACACAAAAACACTGTTAATAACACTGTTTTGAAGTAGCAGCCGGGAATCCTTTCCCTTATAAGAAGTGAAGTCTGGCACTGAGACACTGCTCAGCCAAAAATCACTACACGGAGCATTAATACATGGTGGGTCACCGGAATAGTCCCATAAATAAACCTGGCTACATCAGCTGAATTGAGTTCAATGCCACTCATTAGTGTGTGCAGGTCTGTGTGGAGAGCAGTAAACAGCGAGGAAGGTGATAGTGTGCAGCACGACAGGTGGAGGTAATCCCAGGAACTCTGCACATCCTGTCCCTGGGCCACACTCGCATTGTGCACATTGTCCTGGTACGTGTGTGTGTGTGTGTGTGTGTGTGTGTGTGTGTGTGTTTGTGGGTGGGTCAAGCAAGGGGTGGGGGGGTGACAGCTGTGTGTCCGCCCTCACATTGTGCATATTATTGCTTTGTGTATTAGGGCTGTCCCTAAAATTTAAATGTGACTCATAGATTCATTTAAGTCACTTAAATGAATGAAATTTGGCTGTTTGTGTACATAAGAAAGCAGGTGTTCTGAACAGAGAGAGATTCTATCTGGAATTGATTCACAGCTTTGATTCTTTCCTTTAGTTTGGTATTTTATTTCAAAATTTCCAGGAGAGCAGATGAGGCTGCTAGCTAGCGTGTGTGTGCTAACAACAAGCTAGCAGGCCCTGCTAGCTAGCGTGTGTGTGCTAACAACAAGCTAGCAGGCTAGTAGAATGAGAGTCTATGGAGCCAACGCCTGAATTAAATCTATTTAATTAAGGAAAAATGTGTTTGACGCTTTCTATGACGCTTTCTATGACGCTTTGAATACATTGATTTGTTGACATTGGACTGAAACTTGTATTGGAATTTGTTTTGTCAGCCTGTGTGTGTGTGTGTGTGTGTGTGTGTGTGTGTGTGTGTGTGTGTGTGTGTGTGTGTGTGTGTGTGTGAGAGAGAGAGAGAGAGAAAAGAGAAAGAGGGACCATCTAGGCCAGTGCTTCTCAAACCTGTTCACGTCAAGGACCCCTAAACTGACACAAATTAGACCACGGACCCCCATTTGATAAGAATTTTTGATTTTTAAGTTTTATTATAGAAAGTGTATGAAACCCATGACCAAAATAGTCATACATTCTGTTTTGTTATTTTATTACTTATAGATGGAATTATAGTGACAAAGTTATCCCCTTTTTTTGCCGGGGACGCCCTGGAATCCCCTCAAACACCCCTGGTGGTCCCACGCCACACTGAACCACTGATCTAGGTATTAGCCAGTACATTAGCTAGTATTATTAGTCAGTCAGTTGTGTTTCACTGCTCTAGGCATTAGCCAGTATTAGTCAGCAGTGCTGTGAGTGTGTATGTGTGTGTTTGGGACTGGGTGCTCTTTGTATACGTGGTATCTAGGCATTGGTCTCTGTGAGTGACGTGTGTGTGTGTGTGTGAGAGAGAGAGAGAGAGAGAGAGAGAGAGAGAGAGCGGTGTGTGTGTGTGTGTGTAGAGGCAGGGGGATCTCCTGGTCACCTGATGGAAACACAGGGTGGAAGGTTACAGAGGCATTTCTGGGAGCAA
Source organism: Poromitra crassiceps (assembly GCF_964638095.1). Lineage (NCBI taxonomy): Eukaryota > Metazoa > Chordata > Actinopteri > Beryciformes > Melamphaidae > Poromitra > Poromitra crassiceps. The sequence goes on from NC_139624.1 coordinate 111,434,475, forward strand.
GGGGGGATCCCGCTTCAGATCCCAATTTGGTTCTTGCCCCCCACCACCCCCTCCAACAGGTCTCCCCTCACACTGACTCACACACACACACACACACACATCCCATCCATCCAGCCAGCCAGTCATTCAGTGCAGTAGCGTTGCTGCAGACAGACTCTTCACATGCGATGCCTCAGGGTGAGTTTGGTGCGGGCGAGGTGGCTGTGTGTGTGTGGGGGCTGCTCAGAGGGCTGAGGAGGCGGCTGAAGGCCCTCAGGCGCCGGCTGACCGGAATGGGTCACCGGGACCCCTCGCATGGCGCCCCCCGCCCAGCCAGGGCTCCACACACCACCGGAGGGCTTACCCACGGGCAGCAAGGGCTCGTTAACGGGACAGCACGGGGGGCCAAGTTAGACACCAACCAGGCTGTGAGTACTCGTCTGTGTGTCTGTGTCCACTGGATAACATTCTGCCACTAACCATTATTTTCATTACCGATTAATCTGTCGATCATTTTTCGGACTAATCGATTAGTCTTTGGGAAACGAAGGTTGCGCTTCAACAATGGGCTTCTCAGTGGAGTGCTAAACCCAAAACATGTTCCAAAAAGATGAAAGGGCACATCTCAAATGTCAAAGTCAAAGAGGACAAAATACTCATTTCACTTCTTTATTTGACTCACATCACAATAGAAAAATGCTCATCAATTAGTCGTTTGGTCTGTCCGCCTTATTTTTGAATGGCCCGCTGTAAACATATTATGGGTGCAAGGCCCGGTCTAGAACGTGACTGACCTTCCACAATATAGCAGCTGCTTGTTACCGTTACTTGTTGGCAGAGGGTCTGCAGGACTCGTACTGAGCGCATTTCCTCGTCAAACTCCGACGGTTAAAAGAGTTTGCTTGTCACAAAGAAACAACACTTGTTTGATGATTTATTTGAGGGAATGTAATTATGTTATCTATCACATCCGCTAACCTGTTGCTCTTTGAACAAGTCGGGATATTTATCGCTGAGATGTTTAGCCAAGCTGAACCTGGTTGGCTCCCTTCACCTGCAGCTTTGAAACATTGTTTACAGACGGGCGATGTTGTGTCTGTGTCAGCAATGTAATGGGGGGAGGGGGCTGGGAGGATTACACTGGAAGAAGCGCCCATATTTTACCTAAGCCGTCATGGCACTTAGGAATAAGGTGGATAAAATGTCACAAAATGGTGAAAAATGTCGCACTTTTACCCCAAAGCCCAAGATGACATCCTCAAGTGTCTTCTTTTGTCCTCCTGACCAACAGTCTACAAGCCAAAGATAATCAGTTTACTGTCATAGAAGACTAAATAATCTAGAAAATATTCACATTCAAGTCAAGCTGGAATGAGAAAACTTTAGTTTTCCTTTCACGATTAAATAATTATTTAAAAAAATTGTTGTTGATTAATTTTCTGTCGATCAACTAATCAATGAATCGACTAATCGTTGCAGCTCTATTGACAGCACATTGATAGAGAGGAGAAGCAAGGAGTTAATGTGGTAAATATTAAATTTTTTGATTTTGCTGTACAAGCTGTTTGGAGACATTTTGCTTTTTGGGACCCAGAAAAATGGAGATCCCGTTTGTGAAATTGATTGGTGGTGTGGAAATCAGTGATTTGCCCCTTTTTTATGGTGACATTTCTTTGTTTAGTTTGTTTGGGGGGGGGGGAATAAAATGAAAGAATTTGATCCCTCTGTTTTTAAACTTTGGGAACTAGATAAGAATCATGGAAAATACAGAAAATAATTGTAGTTGAGTGAGTCCACATACAGTATAACTATACGCATATATGCTGAAATAGAGATTATTGTGAGATATTTGTGATATAGCTTAGCTCCACGTGTACTTTGTGTTTGTGCGCGCATGTGTGTGTGTGTGTGTGTGTGTATGTGTGTGAGCGAGCATGTGTGCGTGTGTGTGGGTAGTGAGGGGAGTTTGGGGTTCAGGTTACCCTCGTCCTTTCCAACACTGACGTGTCCTAATATCAGCCTCACTGCTGTCTGTGAGCTATGTGTGTATGTGTGTATGTGGATTTTGATATGATTACTGTGTACTGGTATGTCCTTAATATAAAATAAAATTGTCAACACAGTGGTGTAAAGCTGCAATTACAAATGTCCACAGAATGTCTACAGAAATCCACCGAGTGCAACGCTTGTTAGAAAATAGTGTTTTCAATGAAGACACCTGTGACAGTTTTGTGGAGAGCTGGAGGTGGAGGAGAGCTGGAGGTGGAGGAGAGCTGGAGGTGGAGGAGAGCTGGAGGTGGAGGAGAGCTGGAGGTGGAGGAGAGCTGGAGGTGGCATGAAATGTGACGGATGTGGCCACCTCCTAATCCTCTACCCTGGTACTATAGTGTAGAATGTGGAGCAGCGTGTTGGCTGAGGAACAGGCAAAACCTGTTTGAGGATAGTCAAAGGAGTTTATGTTTCTTTAAAGTCCAGGTTCCTCTGCTGTATGTCTCATTCTTCTTCTCTGGTGTCTGCACACAGGCAGCATAGTCGGAGACATCCACGCTTGTTTTCCACCTGTCAGAAGAAGCCATTTGCTGCCATTCATTCTCATCCATTCTGAACCCTGATTGAGACACATATTCCGAATGCGCTGTATACATGATCAAAGAATCATCCTAAAACCCGAATAATACTGGAATAACCCAGATGTCTTAATCGGAAAATGCTAAATTCGGAAAAAGGCCAAATTCGGAAAATGCAACTGGAACATGCTGTTTACATGACCCTTATCAAATTCTGAATATTGTCATTTTCCGAATAATAGTGGAATATTGTGTGCATACAAACGTAGTAATAGGTGCACTTTATGGCCAGGGATGTGATCTAAAATAGTTCAAAAGTAATTTTTCCATTTCAGCTCAACTTTAAACTCTTAAAGAAACATTGAGAAGGGGCGGACCCCCGAGTAATGTTCTGTGAGAGGCAGCAATGTGCTGCAAGGCATCCAGTCTGCCGGAAAGACATTAGAAGAAGAAGTGCTCCCCATGAGCTGATTCTTTTTCCGTTTTTTTGCATCAGATTCATTCCAGACCCTTGAAAAGTGTTTTGGAACATTTTGGAGGCTATCGGAGCAACGGTGCGCCAACTCCGGCCCAACAAAGAGACAGACAGACAGCTCTAAAATGATAGTAGTAAGATGAGGGGAAAGTGTGCACATGGTTGGAGTTGATTGGGTGTGGCTGGCGCTGTGATCAGCCTGTGGCTGCGCTCTGGAGCAGAGTGATCAGCCCCTGAGCAGCAGAGTGTAATAGCATCATGTTAATTCACTCTCTGAGGAGGACGTTTCATTACATCTTATTACAGCAGACACATTATGTTAATTGTCGTAGAGCTGCTGTACTCAAAGTGTGTTCAAAGTAGAGCGATAGACAGGAGAGAGAGAGGGAGGGATGACATGCGACAACGATCCCAGGCAGGATTCAAACCCAGGATGATGTGTTTCAGGGATGTCAGAGATACGGCCCGTGGGCCGGATCCGGCTCCCCCACAAGGTTTCATGTTTTCTGCAACTCTAGTGCGACGTCACGTAACTGACAGTAAAACAGCCATAGAGAGGTCTTGTTACAGGTGATGTCAAGCTCATTATGTCCGTTAATTTGACTATAATGTCAACTTGATTCGCTACCGTAGCTTGTGTGTGTGTACGTGTGTGTGTGTGTGTGTGTGTGTGTGTGTGTGTATGTCAGCTATAGTGTCTTGTCTGCTCCAAAACTCACTAGCCACTTTCACTGTTTTACTTGCCACAATAGAACAGGAGTCAGTTGATTAGCTGCAAAAGTGGCTCGGAGTCGATTAGCTTACCAACCACGGCCTAAATTCACCGCTGCTGGTAATTCCACACTGCTGATGGCCTAGTTCTGTGTGTGTGTGTGTGTGTGTGTGTGTGTGTGTGTGTGTGTGTATATGTGTGTGTGTGTGTGTATATGTGTGCGCGCGTGTGTGTGCGTGTGTGTGTGTGTGTGTGTGTGTGCGAATGTATGCGTGTGTGTGTGTGTATGTGTGCGTGCGTGTGCGTGTGTGTGTGTGTGTGTGTGAATGTATGCGTGTGTGCGTGTGTGTGTGTATATGTGTGCGCGCGTGTGCGTGTGTGTGTGTGTGTGAATGTATGCGTGTGTGTGTGTGTGTGTGTATGTGTGCGCACGTGTGCGTGTGTGTGTGTGTGTGTGTGTGTGAATGGATGATGTGCTTTCTTCTGTGCGTGAGTGTGTGTACATTAACAGCGAGTGGAAGAGTGAAGTTGGATGCTGTGTGTTTATATTTGTATGTGTGTTTGTGTCTCTATGTAGGTAGGTTTGTGTGTATGTGTGTGCATGCACTTTCCCGAGCACATGATTCAGGAATAAATGGTAATAGTGGAAGATAGCTTAGTGAAGTAGGTACAGCATGTGCGTGTGTGTGCACGCAGGTGTGTATACATGCATTGTGTGTGTGTGTGTGTGTGTGTGTGTGTGTTGAGAGCACAGGTGTACGGCTGTGCAGTGTTAATCCTGTGATTAAGAGGTGCTACATGAGCATCCTGTCGCTTCTGCTCTGATCCTCCATCTGTGGTCTGACTCACACACACACACACTACACACACACACACACACACACACACACACAAACACACACACACACACACTAGACACACAATTTGAAATGTCAACATTCCTAAACACCTCGGCGTTTCAAACATTTTGGATTCTATTTTCACAGCATCGGCAGCGTCTTAACTGTCTCTTACGCCTTGGCCACACTGCAGTGACGTTTGTCACGTGTAGATGCCGGCTGTCGTGCTGCCCATTCATTTTGTATTGGATCGCGTCGCCAGGTATCCCAGCATGCTTTGCAAGGCGATGAGCGGCGGACAGCAGCGACGAGAGGAGGGGCCAGTTTGAAATCGACCAATAGAAGACGGAAATACAGCAAGACAGCCAATCAAGCTGCAGCACCAATTTGGTGCCACCAAGTGACCAGCAGGCAACAGCAGGCGTCTACATGCAAAAAACGTCGCTGTAGTCTGCACGGGGCGTTAGTCGTAGTATAGAGTATATGGACAAATATGGATACTCCATACCATTTTCGATACCATTGGGGGATGACACATCCAGAGGCATAAAAATAAAGGCAGATGGACGGACAGATGCACGCTTCTCCATAATCTAGACCGGATTAAACTCATTACAATCATCAGAACACTTTGAGCTTGAAGCAACAGATACCCACCAATGATAGGGAGGGAAAAATCAGTACTATGTTTGATTTGTCATTAAGAGAAAGCACTGCTGGTATCCATACTTTTGCAAATGAGTATTGTATCCATTTAATTTATTTTAGTGTTGATACTTATTGATACTGTTGCAAATGAGTGTTGTATCCGTTTCAAATTTTTAGTATTGATACTTATCGAAACTATCGATACTTTTGACAACCCTACACAAGACGGCCAGAGAAAAACGAGGGCGGATGGGTGGAGAGAGAGGAAATGCAGGGGAGGGAGGAGGTGGAGTAGAGCAAGAGGAGAACGGTGTATTTTCTAGTTCAGTGGTTATCAACCTTTTTCATTATCAAGGAGATTTTGTCCCTCTGATCCAAAGCTGAGAATATTTCTTATTGATAGAGACAATTTTGTCCAGAATCCATGAGTATCTGTATAGACCAAATCAGCGGGGATGTTTACATTTACTTCCGGTTACCCCTGGTTCCGCTTACCTCCGCACAAACTGACGTGTTGAAGACAAAAACAGACAAAGAAGACAAAAATGGTTCGTTCGTGTTGTGTTGTTGGGTGTCCAGTGACCATAAAGAGCGGGTCAAGATTTGGATTATTCTAAATTCCCTCTGCAAAGGGCAAACATGAGCAAAGAGAACTCTGGATTCGGCGGCACAGGCCTACTACAGCTACAACATCCGGGTTCCGAGCTGTATCCGAGCGGCGTCAGTAGCCTCTGTCTGTAACGTAACGTTAACGAGTCTGCAAAAAACCAGCGAGTTTGACAGTTGTAAACAAACGTTATTAGCTAGCTAACACTACATAAAACAAACACAGAAGAAAGGCTAGATACGTCGGACAAGCATGTTTACCAACCGTTTGAACATTTAAATTGAAAGTAGTCGCCCGAAAACAACAAGATTTTGACAGCATTTATTTGACAACACGCAAATTTAAACCTGGCGCCTTCCCGAAGTGGTACCCGGAAGTAAATGTTGTTTACATGGTGACATCACGGTGATTTGGTCTATAGAGTGCCCAAGTCATGGGACCTCAGGAAGTGAATTCCGAATTCATTTCTCCATTGACGTTTTGGAAAATCCTTATAAATAATCTTGATAAAGAGTTTAACTTGGACAACCACCCGCCCCCCCCCCCCCCCCCCCCCCGCACCCCCCATTCTCTTCAGAAAGGTCTTAAAAACAGCAAGTAAAGGGTTAACTAATGTAGGCGGGACCAATTTGCTGGGGACTTCCTGGAACCCCCTCAAGGATGGCCGGTGGTCCCCGGACCCCACGTTGAGAACCAATGTTTTAGTTTGTTTCATTTCCTCGATATCCACCAATCAGCAAGCAGCAGCAAGCCAGAGAAAGCCTCAGAAAGGACAACAGAATGAGTCAGAAGGAGGACAATCTGTCTGATAAATATTACTCACTCAGCTACAGTGGGAAGCAGGTATCAGAGGTTCCATGACAACTGTGTGTGTGTGTGTGTGTGTGTGTGTGTGTGTGTGTGTGTGTGTGTGTGTGTGTGTGTGTGTGTGTGTGTGTGTGTTGTGAGGAGGACCTTGCTCAACCTGTTTGATTGACTGAGACGTGAAGTGTGTCTGCTGTCCCTTCACATTCCTCCAGCTATACATCCAGTATCGCTTCTTTTAACGCTTAAAGACACTGGCAAGCAAAATGCACCAAAACCTTCCAACTATGTAATTTAGGGTCTTATGTGCCTAATTGTAAGCACCAAAAAGTTGTAGACTTTAGTTTCAACCCAAATCCTAAATATGTAAATAACTAAGCAGACAATAGAGTGGAAGCGCTGCTGGGTCCTTGTAGTGATCACTTAGAGATGCTCTTTGGATATTTCGGGTGTTGTGCTGTGCTTATTTCATTTTGTGAAGAGAATCCTTGCATGAGTGGTATCTTGGTAAAATGTAAAAAATGCAGGTTGACTTCAAACAGAATCCAAGGCACACTGAGTTCGTGTAATTAAAATGCCTTTATTCTAACATGGCAAAAAAAAGGATTTAAAATGACCAAGGTGTTGCGACCATACTGTAGGTCTTCATCAGGGCTCATCAGGGCTAGCCCTGATGAGCCCTGATGAGCCTTTTTGAACAAGACAAACAGACTAGGCCTTAGAGCAGGGGTGGGCAACTATTTTTCATGGGGGGCCACATGAGAAACACAGATTGTTGCCGGGGGCCGAACAAATATTGACATGCCGTAACCCATGGATGGGCAACTTTGATGATAGAAAGGGCCACAAAAAAAATTCCTCACTACCAGATTTTGCTGAGGGCTGAACGGTACCAGAGTACCAGTCAAATATTTTGGCCCAGAATCCCGTCAGTGAAGGGCAGAAGCAAAAGGCATGAGATAGTGTGCCTTCCGACACTTGACACCTCTCACACAGTGGTGAGATAGTAGGAAGATCTTGTGTAATTTCTGCTTGGAGTAGTGGAGACGGTGAGCGACTTTAAATTGGATCAGCTGGTGTTTGCTATTAACTGAACAAAGTTGTACAATCAACAGACTCCTTTCCCATATAATGTTAAAACACATATTTATGTTTGGTTTCCACTTTAACCCTTGTACCCCAATTATGAAAAAAACTCAAATTACCATTGGTCCATCTGATGGACCTTAACACCTTAAGTGCCATAGCCGAAATAATTCGTCTTACATAATCCAACGCTTAAGTGCCAGAGCCGAGTTTACTCGTCTTACATAAACATTTTTTTTTTTTGACGGTGGGACATCAATCAACAACTTTTACATCTTCGAGATCACTATTGGAGCAAGATAATGTGTATAATCTATTTTACCGACCCACTAAGTGTTGACAGTGCTCCCCCAGACGACCGAAATCAAAGAAAAAACTGCCGCGGGACCAAGCCGTTCAAGGAAATGCCGTGGCGATTTTACAGTAATCCATTCAAGACTTGTCTTGCCTGAGAGCGGCCGCGCACCGGCAGCAGCACACAGAGAGCGGAGAGCGATTTGCAAAATAGATCATAGGTGAAACACACTTTGAAACACCTCAGAAAGGCCAGAATCAACATCTGCCCATCGCCCACGCATTCCCCGGCCCATCTTGACTCGCACAAGGAGCGTCCGCACGCAGGCAAGCAGGCAGGCAGGCACACAGGCAGGCAGCAGCAAAAGCGCTTCTGACACGCCCGCTGTACAGCCAGGAGGAAGGAGGAGAAGACACACGGAGGGAGGAGTTTGAATGAGAGGGGTGTTTCCTGTTGTTATGGAGGAAATTACTGTTCAAAACTATTGTTTAGAATGTCTGACGGTCTTACTGATGCCAAAAATGAATGGTTAAAGTGACTGTTTCACAAAAAGCCATTTATCTCTGAATAAATTTCCAGACGCTGAAACCATGCTGTACTCAACGGCTAATATCTACATAACTACTAACTCTGCAAACTAACTCTTTTAGACAGAGAAAGCACACATTCTATTAGTTATTTTTAGATGATTGATGTTCATGAATTCTTAACAGAAAAGAATCCTCGGCTGTTCTAAAATGAGCCAGAATCGTCAAAAACACCCCTGGCACAACTTACCTACAGGAATGAAAACATGGCTGGCATTCAATGTGTTAAGAGTAATACTGTACTAATTTATAAATATTAATTTTAATTTTTTAATTTTTGATTGTTTATCATTCATTGGTAATCCCTAATACCTCATACCAACATTTCATACCTATTCTAATTTTAACCCCTCAAATGCCAGTGTACAGTAAAAATAAAAAAGTACAGAAAAAAGACAAAAAGTGATTTTTTCCCCCTTCCCATAAAGGCAAACTGGATTTGGGTCTGATATTATGGGCAGGTTGGGGTGTTTTACAAAAGTCACCACTGCAAGATGCCTAGTGTCAAAGATTGGCAGGATCCATCTTAGAATGATGTCACAATACCTATGACATCGCTAGCCTATGACATCATCAGTGATGTCATAAGATGATTTTGGTCAATAATGATGTCACTGATGACATTACTGATGATTTCACAGACATTGTGACATCATCAGTGGGTTTTCATATTTCTTTTGTAAAAATAATATTTTTCATATTTTGAGCCAAAAATCAAAAAAGCGCATGTTTTGGACTACCAGCCATTTTCCCCAAAACACACAAATGAGCTTTAGTCCAGCATCCATCCTGGTCTAAAGGCTTCAAATCAGTAGTGTGGACCGTCAAATTCAGTTTTCTAATATTTTCCCTTCTTTGGCATAGGAATCAATTTTCTGTACATTTCATGTAAACTGCATGGAATTGATTGCTATGCCAAAACTGGGGGAATATGGGGAAATAGCCAAACACAGTAGAAACTACAATTTTGACCCCTTGAGTCAAGGTGAGATGTGTAACATCAAGGAAATAATGATTTTTTGGAAAATTAGCTGGGAGTCCAAAAACTAATGTTGTTTTTGTGCAAAGTTAACATTGAAACCAATGGGAAAACTACGCAATGGACTTTGAGACCATGTAACTCCCCCAAATTTTCAACCAACTCCAAAATCTCTTTCCAAGGTCAAATTTCAAGGTATTTGGTGCAGGATGAGAGCAGAAGAAAATAAAATCCATTACTTTTGTGAAAATTTGCTGGGAGTACCAATAAAGTGTTTATAATGTAAGTTAATGGGTCCATCTGATAGACCAATGGTAAATTTAGGTCTAATTTCAAAACAAGGTCTTTGGATGGTAGAAAGATGATAGATAGGGATGATTTTTGTAAAATACCCCCCCAAAAATACCTATCCTTAATTTCAGACCATTTAGTCAAAAAATGTCCAAACGGCCACCACGCGAATGTAAGAAATATCCATCAGATGGACCAGTAGGGTAGGGACAGTTCACAGTTAATTTTTTTGTGTCAGCCTTCTCTCCAATACAATGGAACTGGGTGGCACTCAGCTTGTGGTGCTCAAAGCGCAAAAAATAAAAATGAAAAACTCCATTGTATTTGAGTGTACAGTGGCCAATATGGATGTTTGAGATCACTTAAAAATCAGACTTTATATAACTGAGATATTTAAATGTTAACGTTGCAAAAGCAGCCAGTGTGGCAAGTGACTCATAATGCTTTATCTGCCAATACTAATTTCAGACCCTGATAATGATTGTGTGTGTGTGTGTGTGTGTGTGTGTGTGTGTGTGTGTGTGTGTGTGTGTGTGTGTGTGTGTGTGTGTGTGTGTGTGTGTGTGTGTGTGTGTGTGTGTGTGTGTTCACAGGACGATGTGCAAATAAAGGAGATCAATATAACTCACCATGTGAAGGAGGGATCAGAGAAGGCCGACCCGCGACAGTTTGAACTGCGCAAGGTCCTGGGACAAGGCTCCTTCGGCAAGGTACGTGTGTGTGTGTGTGCGCGCGTGCGTGTGTGTGTGTGTGTGCTTGATATTCCACTCCAATCCCGTTAACGTATCCCCCATGTCGCTGTTTGAGAGCCAGTTGCCATGGAAACGTCAGGCTGAGGGCCCTTTAGTCTCTGAGTGTCATCATCTTTATGAATGAACAGCTAGCCTGCCGCTCCCGCCTCGCGTGCCGCTCGCGCCACACACTTCTGTTTGTTTACAGGGTTTACAGGGATTAGCATGATGTGAAAAATGGGTCACACACACATGCACGCACCCACACAAACACTCACACAAATGCACATGCACTCACACACACGCACACACACCACTACGTCCACTCTCTCCCACACATCTGCACATGCACACAAACACAGCAACACAACCCACCCATTGACCCAGTTTCTGTGTGTGTGTGTGTGTGTGTGTGTGTGTGTGTGTGTGTGTGTGTGTGTGTGTGTGTGTGTGTGTGTAGGTGTTTCTAGTGAAGAAGATCACAGGGCCGGATGCCGGCCAGCTGTACGCCATGAAGGTCCTGAAGAAAGCCACTCTGAAAGGTAGACAAACACACACACACACACACACACACACACACACACACACACACACACACACACACAGAAACAGAGAGAGGGAGAGAGACTGACAGACACTGAGTGAGAGAGGGGAGAGAGACAGCCTCAGAGACAGAGGGGAGAGAGAGGCATTCCATCAGTAGAACATGATGATACATGCAAGGTATTAGAGATCTACACAGCTGGAATAGAGCACTGCAGGAATGAGTCCAAGTAGCGCCTGGGTTTGTCAGGGGAAAAGTGAATGGGGTTTTAGAATGAGGATTTCAATGCATAAAATAAGGTCTGTGGTTAACAAAAGTTTATGGGAGCGCAGATTTGGGTTCAGCAGGATAATCTTCACAAACGTCAATAACTTTTATGACTTTTGGAACGTAAATGTGTTTTTTTAACGTGATTTTTAGAGAATGTTTCAAAAGGCATAAAAGTTATTCACGTTTGTGAAGATTATCCTGCTGAACCCAAATTCATGCTCCCATAAACCTTTGTTAACCACAGACCTTATTTGATGCATTTAAGTGGATTGTTTGTTTCCACCAGTTTGATGGTAACTCATTCTTACAACTACAAAAGTGTATGTAAAAAAAAATGGGTTAGCGGCCATATTGGTAGCCTATTTACTATGCAAAGTAGAGTGCTATGGATAGATTCAATCATAAATCTGAGTATTACAATGTGTTTCTAAAACTCAAAAACCATAAAATGGACACCGAGTTTGCTAAAAGCATCAACAGTTATGGTCAAACTCATATTCAAGTAGCTGCCATCTTGGAAATGTGCAGATTAGGGGTCCACACACATCTTCACTAGTAAAGATAAGCATTCCACCACCTTTCTAATGGTCAAAAAACATAAGATAGACACCAAGTCTGTATTTCTAGCTCATCTCTTTCAAAAGTTATAGCCAAAAGCTTTTTCGGACAGTGGTCATATTGGATTTGACCCCGGGGGTCATAGGCTCGGGCACTCTGGCTCAATTGTTAGAGCATGCCCTGGGCTAATTCTGGGCAAAATCTGGTGCTTTTAGACTTGATTTGCATGAGCCTCAAATGTCCCTAAGTCCCGCAACTATTATGTTTTGCATGGTGTTCTAAATCGAGTGATAACACACATTTAGCTACCATTGGTGCAATGCTCTCACATATTTTCTAACTCTAGAGATGTATACCTTGCCAAAAATCAATATGAGCATTATTCCCAACCCTTCTGGCCCATGGACTAATATGTAGATAGATTTCTTTTGCAAGATATTGAGAGTAAATTATACTTTTTTCAAATGTTTTTGAGTTTTACTATACCAAACCTGTTAAAATCATTAAAACAACCCTCTCAATCAATTCCTCATGCAGAAATCATACAGAAAAGTGGTGTCATTTGTCTCTGTATGACGTCTAGTTCAAAAGTTATGACCCTTATCCATTTTCATCAGACATCGCAATATGCCTGCAAAGATGGTCGCCAAACAGACCCATAGGACACTACGGGGTAACAACAAAATTTGTTTATTAGACACCTTGAGGAGTACAAAAATCTATGTTAGAAAAATATATCTTTCGGGTGCACGGACCCCGTTCCTACTGGACTAAAACTAGTATGAATGAATCTGATGTTTAACCCGTACATACGCCATCTGGTGGTGAAAGAAAATATAACACAGTCCTTCATTCAGTCTGTTCTCTCTCTTTCACCCTCTTTTTATTATTATGCCTTATGGATCCGGGTTGTCCGTCCGTCCGTCCGTCCGTCCGTCCGTCCGTCCGTCCGTACGTCCGTCCGTCCGTACGATGTTTGTTAACGCGATATCTGAGGAACGCCTGGACGGAATTTCATCAAATCTGCCTCAAACATCGACTTAGACTCAAGGATGATCTGATTAGATTTTGGTGGTCAAAGGTCAAAGGTCAAGGTCACTGTGACCTCTCGAACGCCATTTTCAAGCTTGTTAACGCGATATCTGAGGAACGCCTGGACGGAATTTCATCAAATTTGCCTCAAACATCGACTTAGACTCAAGGATGATCTGATTCGATTTTGGTGGTCAAAGGTCAAAGGTCAAGGTCACTGTGACCTGTCGAACGCCATTTTCAAGCTTGTTAACGCGATATCTGAGGAACGCCTGGACGGAATTTCATCAAATTTGCCTCAAACATAGACTTAGACTCAAGGATGATCTGATTAGATTTTGGTGGTCAAAGGTCAAAGGTCAAGGTCACTGTGACCTCTCGAACGCCATTTTCAAGCTTGTTAACGCGATATCTCAGGAATGCCTTGACGGAATTTAATCACACTTGTCTCAAACATCGACTTGGACTCAAGGATGAACTGATTACATTTTGGTGGTCAAAAGTCAAAGGTCAAGGTCACTGTGACCTCTCAAAAGCCATTTTCCAGCTTGTTAACGCGATATCTCATGAATACCTTGACGGAATTTCATCAAATTTGCCTCAAACATCTACTTAGACTCAAGGATGAGCTGATTAGATTTTGGTGGTCAAAAGTCAAAGGTCAAGGTCACTGTGACCTCTCAAACGCCATTTTCAAGCTTGTTAACGTGATATCTCAGGAATGCCTTGACGGAATTTAATCAAACTTGTCTCAAACATCGACTTGGACTCAAGGATGAACTGATTAGATTTTGCTGGTCAAAGGTCAAGGTCACTGTGACCTCTCAAATGCCATTTTCCAGCTTGTTAACGCGATATGTCACGAATGCCTTGACGGAATTTCATCAAATTTGCCTCAAACATCGCCTTAGACTCAAGGATGATCTGATTAGATTTTGGTGGTCAAAGGTCAAAGGTCAAGGTGAGCTCTCGAACACCGTTTTCAAGCTTGTTAACGCGATATCTCAGGAATGCCTTGACAGAATTTAATCAAACTTGTCTCAAACATCGACTTGGACTCAAGGATGAACTGATTACATTTTGGTGGTCAAAGTTCAAGGTCACTGTGACCTCTCACACACCCAATTTCCAAGCTCTGTAATGCAACATCACAGGAGCGCCTTGACGGAATCTCTTCCAATTTGCCTCAAATGGCGATTTGGACTCCAGAATGAACTAATGGCGGAGGCATAAGTCTGCGTTGCGGTCGTTCTAGTTTGGTTTTCTTTCTTTCTTTCTTTCTTTCTTTCTTTCTTTCTTTCTTTCTTTCTTTCTTTCTTTGTTTCTGTTAGGGATGCATGATGATATCGGCCGCTAAATAAAGGCTTTAAAATGAAATACGGGCATTGGCGTTTGGTATAGGTGGTGTAACTGCTGTTGTTGTGAAGGTGTGACTGTGGTTCTGTGTGCTACATGGCTAAGGGTTGGAGTGATCAGTGGATGAGTGTGTGGGATTTGACTGTTGTTGGGCTGCAGGTGTGGCGCTGTTGAGGACGGTGTGTGAAGTTAGCAGTTTAGGAATAGTGATGATATGACGCTTTATTTACGTCCAAATGCTTCACTAATAAAAAATATTGCATGTTTTACATAACGTAAGTTAAAGTAGTTTTCTTATTTTGCCCAGTGAATTGGTACATTTTGAAAAGCATTGTATTTATGTCTGCATCTGCCAGTGGGCCATCACCATAAGAGTAGGCATAATAATGTGTTAATTCCACTACAGGAGAGACTTGTTGTTCTCTGAAATTAGGTGAGCAGGAAATGTGAGCATATATCGGTATTGGCCAAAAGAGTTGGAAAGTATCTGCAAAACAATCCAATATGAAAAATCCAATAGCATCCCTAATTTCTGTCTTGTCCTCTCTTCTCTCTTCTGCTTCTCAGCTGTTTTCTTCTTCTCTCTCCTAGATTCAATTACTCATCCACTGCCATCTGGAAGCCTCTCGCCTGCCAAAATAGAAGAAGAGGGAGAGAGTGGGAGAGGGAGAGAGCGAGAGAGGGAGAGAGACAGAAAGGGGTAGAGACAGAGAGAGAGACAGAGAGGGGTAGAGAGAGAGGGGGAGAGAAATGAGAGAGACAGTTTTGTTTTGGCTTTTCAGCAAGTCCTTTATTATTAGTTGATGTATGTTTTTCCAATGTGTGTTTGTGTGCGTTTTCCAATGTGTGTGTGTGTGTGTGTGTGTGTGTGTGTGTGTGTGTGCGTGTGTGTGCGTGCATGCATGCGCGTGTGCGTCCAGTGCGGGACCGGGTCCGGACTAAGATGGAGAGAGATATCCTGGTGGAGGTCAACCACCCCTTCATCGTCAAACTTCACTACGGTGAGTCAGCCAATCACAGCCCTCCGCGGTGAGTCACCAACCCCACAAGACAGCCAATCAGAAGTCATTATTCCCCCGTTTAGTGGGCACTAACTGCACAGTTACTATCGTGCCTTACTTTGAATACAGAAAAGACCTGCTATTTATTGCTATGTTGCTATGTATTTTACCAAACAGCGAAGACTAAAAGAACGCCCACACATCTATGTGAATGGTCAGAAAATAAAAATTGTGGATGAATTTAAATATCTTGGGGTCATATTTGAGGCCGACCTATCTTTCAAAAAACACATTAAAAAATGGTCCATGTCTTGAAATATAACATTGCAAATTTCCGCCATATTAGAAATTCACTATCTACTGAGGCTGCCATGAGATATTCTAATGCTATGATATTATCTTATATACATTACTGTATGTCTTGTTGGACTCAGGCTAATAAAACGGCACTGAGCCCAATCCGTTCTCTATTATGGACAAGCTCTTAAAGTTTTGGATGGGAAACCTAGACAGTATCACCATTGTAACATACTTAGTAAATATAATTTATTAAACCGTGATCATTTAATTACGTTTTTTGACCTCCGTTTAATTTATAAAATACTCCACAATGCTGCCCCTCCACCATTGCAAACCTTTGTACAGTCCTGCTCTGAGATAAGAACTAGAGCATTAAGGTCTGCATCGAGAGGGGACTGTAACGTTCCTCTTCGCCCAGACTGCTTTCTGCTTTAAAGCAATAAAGGAGTGGAATAAGTTACCCAGTAATATAAAGAACTTTCCAACCTACAGTGGTTTCTCCCGTGAAGCTAAGAGGTGGTTCCTGAGCAACCAGTGTTGCTAGCACTAAACCACATGGTGGTACTGTCGTGTGTGTGTGTGTGTGTGTGTGTGTGTGTGTGTGTGTGTGTGTGTGTGTGTGTGTGTGTGTGTGTGTGTGTGTGTGTGTGTGTGTGTGTGTGTGTGTATGTGTGTGTGTGTGTGTGTGTGTGTGTGTGTGTGGCATCTGTATAGTTCAAGTTCAAGTTTATTTCGCCATTTGCATTCAAATTAGCATCAAAATGCATTGGAATTTTTTGTTCACAAGCCACACACAAAATATAAGAGCAGCACACATAGGACAGTACCAAAAAAAAGAACAGGGTAAAACATGGGTACAGTCAGCATGTCGGCTCAGTGCAACGGTTGTAAAAGGAATAAAAGTAAATAAAAGTAAGCGAAATGAATAAAATCAGATCAAATCAATAAAGTGCAATGTGCCTAAGTGCTATTCCGAGTAGCAAGTCCGTACATTAAGACCCGGATAAGAGATGTAAAAAAATAATAAAATAGAGTAATAAAAACAACAAAATACTTCAAACAATAATATAAAGTGCACTGGTGCTACTCATTTATTTAGGAAACGTACCGCCTCTGGGAAGAAGCTGTTTACCAGCCTACTTGTAGGAACCTTGTGCTTTGTTGTTCTGTCAGGGCAGCGCTCTCAGCGGTAGCATCTACCTGAAGGTAGCTGGGTGATGAGACCGTTGCCAGGGTGGCTGGGGTCCCTGATTATTTTCAGGGCCCTGTCACGGCACCTTTTAATATAGATGCATTTTACTGAAGGCAGATCAGCACCAATGATCCTCTGAGCTGTTCTCACTACTCTGTCAATAAGCGTACGGTCATCTATGGAACAGCTTCCATACCAAGCCGTTATGTTCCCCGTGAGGATGCTCTCGACGGTGGATCTGTAAAAATTGATCAGTGTCTTGATGGATACACCAGCTTTCTTTAGGCATCTCAGAAAGTATAGACGTTGTTGTGCCTTTTTTATAATTGAGGTACAATTAAGAGACCATTTAAGGTCCTTGAAGCTGTCCACGATTTCAACGTCAACATCATTTATGTTGATGGGAGTGTGTATAGATGTATTCATGTATGTATTCTATTTTTTTGTACTATTATCTATTTTGTACTAACCTGTGCCCTTTCCCTGTTTTTTACACTTTATGTATTTTATTGTTTTTTTTTTGTTTTTTTTACTCTGAATGGCCTCTGTATCCACCTGCCCAGGGACTCCAGATGGAAATTAGCCTATGGCTAAATCTGTTACAAAGCATCTCTTCCCGTATGGGGTTTAATGTTGTTGTTTTTTTATATGTCCCTGACAAATAAACAATAAACAATGAACAGTAGAAATGTTCAGCAAGCAGGAAACTTCTAAAATCTTCCCTCTACTTCCTTCCTTCCTTCCTCAGCCTTTCAGACAGAGGGGAAGCTGTACCTGATCCTGGACTTCCTGAGAGGAGGAGATCTCTTCACTCGTCTGTCCAAGGAGGTAAACCTCTTCCGCTTCACTTCAGTTTCAATTTAGATACACAACCAGTTCACTTTAGATACACAACCATTTTACTTTAGATACACAACCAGTTCACTTTACACAACCAGTTCACTTTAGATACACAACCAGTTCACTTTAGATACACAACCATTTTACTTTAGATACACAACCAGTTCACTTTACACAACCAGTTCACTTTAGATACACAACCAGTTCACTTTAGATACACAACCATTTTACTTTAGATACACAACCAGTTCACTTTACACAACCAGTTCACTTTAGATACACAACCAGTTCACTTTACACAACCAGTTCACTTTAGATACACAACCATTTTACTTTAGATACACAACCAGTTCACTTTACACAACCAGTTCACTTTAGATACACAACCAGTTCACTTTACACAACCAGTTCACTTTAAGGCCTAAACATGGTCGTCCGTCAGAGCCTCTCCCCGCCCTCCCCGTAGGACAGCGGGTGGAGCGCCGTCCTACGGGGAGGGGGCCCCGTCGGCTGACGGGGGCTGCTCGAAAATGTGACTTCACGGCGACGATACGTGCGTGACGTCAGCTGCAGGAGAGTTGTGATTGGCCGTTGCCCTGGCTCATCGTCGTAAAGTCGCATTTCAAAGCATGATGTTAGATTATAACGAACTAGTTGTGTGGCTTAGCCTTCCCAAATGTTGAGGGTCGTTTTTTAGAATTTAATACATAGAATTTGGAACGTTACATTCAATTTCATTCAGACTGCCTGGCACACAATCTCCGCCATTTTCACACGGAGCTTCCACAGGAGGGAGGGAGGGAGGGCATAGTGGCGTCCGAGCATGTAGGGCTAGCTGGCGCCGGCAGACGGCGAGACGGCTCCAATTCGAGGCGGACGGACGACCATGTTTAGGCCTATAGATACACAACCAGTTCACTTTAGATACACAACCATTTT
This sequence comes from Poromitra crassiceps, assembly GCF_964638095.1. Classification (NCBI taxonomy): domain Eukaryota; kingdom Metazoa; phylum Chordata; class Actinopteri; order Beryciformes; family Melamphaidae; genus Poromitra; species Poromitra crassiceps. Next base: position 111,453,107 of record NC_139624.1, read on the forward strand.
ACTTTAGATACACAACCAGTTCACTTTACACAACCAGTTCACTTTAGATACACAACCAGTTCACTTTACACAACCAGTTCACTTTAGATACACAACCAGTTCACTTTACACAACCAGTTCACTTTAGATACACAACCAGTTCACTTTACACAACCAGTTCACATTAGATACACAACCAGTTCACATTAGATACACAACCAGTTCACTTTACACAACCAGTTCACTTTAGATACACAACCAGTTCACTTTACACAACCAGTTCACTTTAGATACACAACCAGTTCACTTTAGATACACAACCATTTTACTTTAGATACACAACCAGTTCACTTTAGATACACAACCATTTTACTTTAGATACACAACCAGTTCACTTTACACAACCAGTTCACATTAGATACACAACCAGTTCACTTTAGATACACAACCATTTTACTTTAGATACACAACCAGTTCACTTTACACAACCAGTTCACATTAGATACACAACCAGTTCACTTTAGATACACAACCATTTTACTTTAGATACACAACCAGTTCACTTTACACAACCAGTTCACTTTAGATACACAACCAGTTCACTTTACACAACCAGTTCACATTAGATACACAACCAGTTCACTTTACACAACCAGTTCACTTTAGATACACAACCAGTTCACTTTAGATACACAACACACAAGGAAATGCAAACTGCAGCTTAGCCAGAAATATCTCATCCTAAAGAACAAGTGCAAACCTTGAAGCCCATGGTGCAGTGGTGTTGGCCATTCAGCTTTATCGCACCACCCCCCCACCACCCACATCCCCCCCAGTCTAGCCCCTCCACCTACCCACCCCTCAACTCCCGACTCTCTACCACATTCCTATCCCTAGCTAGGGCCCCTTTTTCCACTCAACTCATGAAATGTCCATGACTTAGTGACTGATTGACTGAGTGTCCTGACTTTTCCATCCCCTGACCCCGCTGGCCCGAGCATTGTGGGAATAAGAGTGCAGAAAACAAATCAAGATTGATTGATTGATTGAATTTATTATCTATCTAATAATTGGACTATCGTCTGTCTCTCTCTCTCTGTCTCTCTCTCTGTCCTTCGCATATCTCGAGAATCGACTTGAAACTCGGGGGGTGCCGGTGCGCTGATGGCGCCTGTTTCCATCCCTGTTTCCGTGCGATTCGGATGCGAAACACGTTCGATATTTGAACATTTGTCTTCAGTTCTGCGCTCCTTCAAGCTGCAACTGATCTGGCCGTAGGGTCGTTGATAGGAGATGAGAACAGTCAATGCAGGGTCGTTAAGTAAGTCAACATGGACTCCTTGAGAGTGAATGGCTGGGGGGGGGGGGGGTTAAGTAAACATGAGAGAGAGGGCAGCATGAAATGAGGAGAGAATGGTAGGAGAACATGTATTTGTAAGCTGAATAAGCAGCATTAATATTCAAGTCTGCCATGCGTAAAATCAAGGGGAAATAATCAGTAGAGCTCAGTGATCTTAGTTATTAGAGATTTTTACGTGGCTATAATGGTAGGCTATAATGACTCATGCATTCAGAAATAATATCCTCTAGGGCAGTGGTTGACCCCCAGGCGTCCATGGCACTTTGCCAGGGGGTCCGCGAAAAGTTTTCAGGGAAAAAAACCCCACAACATTTTGTGTGTGCAAAAGCTTCATAGTTCAACGAAAATATGTTATGCTTTAGTTTAAATCTAAAATGGTTCATGGATAACATTCTAATCTGACAAACCTATCAATTTAAATGTCAAGCACGTCACCGTGGAGACAAGCTCAGCCCAAAATCACAAATCAGAATGAGGGGGTCCCCGGTATATTTTCTATCTTATAAGGGGTCCTTGGCTGAAAAACATTAAGAGAACCTCTGCTCTAAGGCAACACCACTTCCAGGAACCCCCATCCTGTGTAAGTAGGGTTCCCAGAGTAAAACCTGGCCATTTCCACCATTGCTTATGGATGAGCATCATCGGCTGCATGCCATCGAGAACCGTTGGTCGGATCGAATTCAAACTTTGGGAGTGTGCCCTATTGTGCATTGCGGTGCCCTGTAATTCGGCATAGCACCACCTACTGGCAACATACAAAATTTGGTTTATCTCAAGAACCGTTCGTCCGATCTATTTCAACTTTGGGGAGTGCGCTGATGGGAACTCGACACAGTGCAGTGCCGAATTCCGTGCAATTCAGCACAGCGCCACCTATTGGCCACACAAAAAGTCGTATCTTGAGAACTGTTTGTCCGATCGACTTCAGACTCGAGGAGTGCGCTTAGGGGGACTCAAGGAAGTGCAGGGAGCTGAATTCTGTGCAAGTTGGCATAGCGCCACCTACTGGCAACACAAAAAGCGCTTTATCTCCATAGCCATTCATCTGATCGACTTCAAACTTCAAACTCGGGGAGTGCGCTTAGGGGGACTCAACGGAGTGCAGGGAGCTGAATTCCGTGCAATTTGGCATAGCGCCACCTACTGGCAACACAAAAAGCGGTTTATCTCGATAGCCATTCATCTGATCGACTACAAACTTGGGGAGTGTGCTGCTGGGAACCTGACATAGTGCAGTGCCCAATTTTGTGCAATTTGGCACAGCACCACCTACTGGCAACACACAAAGTGGTTTATCTTGAGAACCGTTCATCCGATTGACTTCAAACTTGGGGAGTGTGCTCCTGGGAACTCGGAAGTAGTGTGGCGCTGAATTTCTTGCAAATCTTGTAATTTCCTGCACCACCTACTGGCAACACAAAAAGCAGTTTATCTCGAGAAACATTTGATTGACTTCAAACTTGGGAAGTGCGCTGCTCGGACCCCGATGGAGTGCGGTGCCGCATTTCATGCAATTTGGATTTATTCCAGGACTGTCTGTATGTCTGTCCTTCGCGTATCTTGAGAACCGATTGTCGGATCGACTTCAAACTTGCGCTTAGCCTCTTGCATGGCACCGTAACCCCGGCGTTACGTTTCTGATTTTTTGCTGTTCATCTGTCATTTATGTGATTAACTCATTCACCGCCAAAGACGTCTTTGACGTGTTATCAGAAATAGCCCTCCCCGCCAATGACGTGTTTGACGTGTTTTTGTTTTTATGAGTGCAGCGCTTAGTTCAAACACTTCCCCAGCCTGTCACACAGACACATGTCCCTAACCTCAAAGTCAAGCCGACAGCACGTTATCAAACACATACCGCAGCTGTTGTTTGAAACGAGGAAGAAGGAGGAAAAGAGGAAAAACAGAGAAACGCGCTTCCTTGTAGAGAGGAAAAAACGCCATTGAAACGCCGCTCGGCGCGCTGCACTGCTGCCTTGCTGCAGCCTGCAGCAAGGCGAGCAGTGCAGGGCGAACCTGGATTGCCTAGTCAAACCCGTGACGAACATGATCGATCCGGTTCCAGCAGCGCCTGGTCCCAAAGCCAAGCCGTTCCTGTGTCGTGTCGCAGCATTCGTCCCAGCCCGAACGAGAGGAGGAAAACGAGCAGAGGCAGAGGAGGCAAAACGCTGATGGGGAAGGAGGGGGAAGGAGGTGCGGGGGAAGGAGGTGCGATCTAGCAGCAGCTGTGGACAGAACTCTCTCTCTGTGTGTGTGTGTGTGTGTGTGTGTGTCTGTGTCTGTGTGTGTCTGTCTGTCTGTCTGTGTGTCTGTCTGTCTGTCTGTCTGCACACTCACTCACACTGAGCAAACTGTATTGTTGAATGTAAAAAAAGCACTTCATATATATATATATATATATATATATTTTTTGTCATTTGTGTCATAATGAATAATATTTACATGTCTGATGTCAATACAGTTCAAAATAAAAGAATTGAGAGCGAGTTCTGCCTGAGATTGTATGATTTACATAAACGCCATTTTCTGCAATTTCTTTTCTCAGAGAGACCTTTTGGGTGAAAACAGGGTGTATATAAATGGCTATAAGTAGAGTACAGAACATGCTAAAAGCTCACTTTTTTTTTCCTGGTGAACCCAGAGACGTACATCTTCATTTTGAGGTATTGCAAATCACTTTGGTGCTAATAGATAATTTACTGTGGGTCTTGAAAGATGACCAACAATTATGAAAATCTTTGGCCTGTGCTAAATATTGGCAGTCCTAAACTGGCCATGAATGAGTTAATTAGGTAGTTAATTCTGAACAATGCTGTTCATGCTACATACCAAATTTACCGGCTGAATCTTGCGCATCGAACCATGTCTTCCTTTTTCAGATCAGATCAACACAGCAGAAGTTATAGCTGTCTTTGTACAAAGACAAAGACAACATTTCAGATTATTTGGCTTTTTCAAATGGCTTTTTATAATGGCTTTTTGGAAATCCGCCTAGGTATCTCCATACAAAAACCAGTGCCAAATACTCATGTTTTGGTATTTTTTCATCTTCTTTGAGTTGGGATGTGGTAAGGCCTGTGGCTATGTCTCCATTGGGTTTCTAGCCATAAATACAACAACCACAGGTAACTGTTTACACTCTAAAAGTGTTTTTTATTCTAGGCGAGAATCAACCACTGTGTTTGAGCTGGTGTTACTCAGGGTCAGTAACACTTAAGCCATTTTCACACATGCCTACAGGAAAATGACCTGTTAATCAATATCGGCCATTTCCCGGAATCTCCCTTCACACCTGAGCGCCGCATGTGTGAATATAGTCGTCAAATAGCCTGTATGTTTGGGGGCGGGGGGCGGGGGGGGGGGGGGGGGGGGGGGGGGGGGCTTATTTTGGGGGTCGGCAAAACTCCGATGGTGAAATAAGTTCGCTTGTCACACAATAAATCACACTCGTTTGACTTAAGAATATGTTGTATCCTTCACATTCGCGCATGGGCTGCAGTGCAGAGTATTACCAGGCAGCGTCAAGCCAGCGTAATACTTGTGTCCCTTATCGCGGCATACTGCTCTTCTGACTGGCTCGAAACTGGTGAAATGTCTGCGATGACGGGGGAACGCTTATACCGGAAAACAACTTTCACACATGAAGACATTAGACCGCTTTCCGGTCATTTAGCGGTAAAAAGCGCATGTGTGAAAACGGCTATAGAGTCATTCTGACACTTGGAACAGAAACTTCAAAGTCCTACCTTTCAGAAAAGGTCAGGCAGTTGTCTGTAACCCTAGCGGTTCAGCCACAGTAAGCATTTTAGTTTGGGTATGTCGTTTTCACCATTTTCTTCAGAAATAGGTGGCTTTAGAAGAGGTTAGGGGGACCTGACAGAGTGCAGTGTGTGTGCCGGGGGGAAGCGCCCACGGGGTGGTGCATGGGGGAACGGGCACTGCACTAGTGGATAAAAAGACAGCAAATCCAAGGGATGTCCAGCATGGTCCTTGGTCTTAAAAACAGGACATACAATTACACATTACATAGAATGAACAACAGATAAATCAGAAATATAGAAAAACGAGAGAATACAAGCAATAAACGTTCAGAAACAAGTTAGACAAAAGGCTCCACCCACTACTCTAGCTAATTTTTTCAGAAGGTTCTTAAAACCGCTCAAAGAATTTGCAGTCTTAATTTCGTTCAGGATTAGGCATGGACATTTTGAATACATTTCCATAATCGAAATTAGGGAAAATTAACGATCAATTATCGATTATCGATAGCATAATAATAATAATATTAATAATATTATTATTATTATTATTATTTTACTCTGGTAATAACATTGCGCGTTCTCGCCCGGCTATAATGGCGATGCTGCTGTGTAGTAAGAATATCAGACACTAGCGCTGTGGCCTGTGACTACTAAACAAAGCTAGCTAGGCTACTGTACTCACATTTTGAAAGTAGGACTCAGCTCACCGGCCGCGGCTTCCAGGCTTATAAACTCGTGACAAAAACCTCCTCATCTGTCCTGATGCTCGAGTTCCATCCAGCTGCTCTCAGTCCGACGCGTGGATAGTATTATTTGCCACGAGATGTGTGTGAATTGATTCAGGTGGGCGTTAGCGCCCTGCTAAGCATTTGCAGGACGACGCTTAGCAGCTATAAGCTAGTTGAGTCCATGCCCACCCATGCTGACTGCTGCTACTTCATAGTTCATAACGTTATAAACAAATAAAACGACTTGAATTCACTTAAACATGTGTACCGTTACTCACACTTGGTTGAAAATTAGGATAGAAGTGTACGAAGTTTCATCTTTGTAACGGGCTCAATGAGGTCTGCAGACCACTGGGTGCGTTTGTTTGTGTCCCCGGCGCCTGCCAGTGTGAATTCCCTATGTTAAAACAGTGTTGTTGACACAAAGGGCCCCGCCCAGCCAGAAAACTAGAGACATACGAAACTCCACCTCATTACCAGTATCTTTTGACCAACCAATCCGTTTGCTGTGCTGAAACAACCTGTTTAGAAATGACGTGTGTGCGTGCGTGTGTGCGTGTGTGTGTGTGTGTGTGTGTGCGTGTGTGCGTGTGTGCGTGCATGTGTGTGTGCGTGCGTGTGGTCCAGGTGATGTTCACAGAGGAGGATGTGAAGTTCTACCTGGCTGAGCTGGCTCTGGCCCTCGACCACCTGCACAGCCTTGGCATTATTTACAGAGACCTCAAACCAGAGAAGTAGGCGGCACACACACACGTGCTCACACACACACACACACGTGCTCACACACACACACAGACCCTTATGCTGTGTTATAAATGTTTGCTTGTGAGCATTTCCTTTTAAATCTAAAAGCATTTCTGTTATTTCAGCATTCTGCTCGATGAGGACGGCCACATCAAGCTTACCGGTGAGTAATATGACACCTCGTGTGTGTGTGTGTGTGTGTGTGTGTGTGTGTGTGTGTGTGTGTGTGTGTGTGTGTGTGTGTGTGTGTGTGTGTGTGTGTGTGTGTGTGTGTGTGTGTGTGTGTGTGTGTGTGTGTGTGTGTGTGTGTGCGCGTGTGCGTGCGTGCGTGCCATGTCGCCTGTGACGACCCCCCTTCTCCCCCCTCAAACTAGAGCTGTGTTGTGAGACTCAACTCATGTCAAAGAGAAAGGCCTTTTTAAAAGCCTTTGTTCAACTCTCAGCCCTTTTGTAGCTTCTAACTGAATCTCTGTGCTTTGAAGTTTCTCTCCTGTGTTTCTGTTTGCTTTATTTTACCGTTCCTCGACCGTTTTCAGCCCTATCGGAGCCGTGTTATGTTACTGCTGAGCTGATGAAAACATTTCCTACTGCTGCGGCTTCATATTTTTATCTCTGAATATTGAGATGACCGCTACGATGCATACTTACACTAAGACAAATTCCTCATATGTAATCTTGCATATTGTGGCAATAAAAGTGAATCTGGGGTGCCACGCTGCGCCAGCTGACAGGCCACCACATTTGTATGGAAAAAGGGTACTTGTCCTGCCAACTCTCTTGTCCTGCTTGTTGTCCTGCATCCAGTTTGTGATCTGTCTTGTAGTGTTGCCGTCCATTGATGTCTGCATTGTCCATGCATGATGTCCGCTTTGTGCCCTAGTGTGGATGCTTTTATTGTAGGTGTACCTGTTGTAGATACTGTATGTTTAAGCAATATCACACGAGAGGGAGTGCATTGTTGGCTAATATTGGCACTGCTGTGATTCGGTCGCAGGCACGAGGCCGCAGGCCGAGTGCCGTAGATAATCACAGCAGTGCCAATATTAGACAACAATGCACGACCTCGAGTGTGATATTGCTTTTATACAACAGTTCTATTAAACAAAGCTGATTAAAAAAATGACAAAAAGCTGAGAAAATAGATGATTTCTGTATTTATTCCTCCGCCAACAAAAATAGTCCCCCCAGCTTTCCCTTTGCAGAAAATGTAGCCTAATCAGCCTAATTAACTGCAGGCTGTCTACTCTACTACTGTCTACTCTAGAGCTGTGAAGCACTTTGTTGATTAGGGCAGCTGTGAAGCGGAGTGATCTACACACAGTGAAGCGCCAGTGCATTATCGTGAAATATAGGCACTCGTAGCATCCCTCTTGTCCAATCAAATTGCTCGGCCGGAACTACCTGTTGTATAATCTGCATTAGTGTCATGCTATGTTTATTTGTGCCTTTGTTCTCTCTGCATGACATTGGTCTAACCAGTCTTTTATCTTTTATTGTATCTTCTGAGTCACTAGTATTTTTTTATCTTGTAACACATGCATTTAAATTTCTTGAAATTTCAGGCTGCCTTGCAACATCTGGCCAGGGACAGCAGTTAACTAGCCGTCCAGGCTAACTCTGGCTCACTTACAGTTTTACTGTTGATTGGTGTGCATTGTCCCTGTGAAATAAACTAATAAATGAAATGAAAATGAAATGTTACTGATTTCGTGTGTGCTGCAGACTTCGGCCTCAGTAAGGAGTCGATAGACCATGAGAACAAGGCATACTCGTTCTGTGGGACGGTGGAGTACATGGCTCCAGAGGTGGTGAACAGGCGAGGACACACGCACAGCGCCGACTGGTGGTCGTACGGCGTGCTCATGGTGAGAGATGCCGCTCCCCTGTCACACTCGCTCACATGCTGTAGTGTGTATATACTGTAGTATAGATGCTGCTCACACTCACTCACATGCTGTAGTGTGTATATACTGTAGTATAGATGCTGCTCACACTCACTCACATGCTGTAGTGTGTATATACTGTAGTATAGATGCTGCTTACACTCACTCACATGCTGTAGTGTGTATATACTGTAGTATAGATGCTGCTCATACTCACTCACATACTGTATTTTATTTTATTTATTTATTTATTTCAGGGACAGTGCAACATTAATGAACATTTGCATGTAAATGTGCCGGATTATAGCCTTAGCTAATTTCCATCCGTAGTCCCTCGACAGGTGAGGTACAAAAAAGTTTAAAAAGAAGAAATAGAAAAATTAGTGCATACATAGGGCATACATAACTGACAGGGATACAATGTAAGTGACACATACATACACATAAGGTAGAAAGGAGAGGAGACATACATATTCACGATGGAGGCATTTAACTTTGCAATTCAAGTGGGCACATACAGACCTTCAGTTCCGGTATGTAATACAAATAAAACAAAAACAGGAAACATTAGGGACATTGACCAAGGTGGACATAGAACTTTCAAAGATATACATATACAAAAACAACACATGAAACAAAAGGGTTTAAATATGGTCGCAGTTTTGATTTGATCTGAGCCATGACTTTAACAGCCCCTTAAAGGTGTGAACACTGCTACTCTCTCTGACTGACATTGGTAGGCTATTCCATAATTTGCTACCCCTGTAGGACAAAACATTTTGTCTGACAGAGGACCGTCTCAGAGGTAGTTCACAGTCGCCTGTAGTGTGTATATACTGTACTTAAGCAAAATCACACGAGAGGGAGTGCGGTTGTTGGCTAATATCGGCTAATATCGGCACTGCTGTCGGTCATTATTTTGCCAGTAATCACCGGCTCACTATACATTATCCCGCTTAGAACACGGCCTACAACTAAATTATTTCAGTAATCTGACAAAAATAATTATTCAAATAGATTTTTTAATAGCGTTTTCAACGACAAAGCGGTTTCATTCGTAATTGGCACACAAGACACCACAGCTGCAACTGGTTGGCCTAATTAGTAGTGTCTGCAGACAAAATGCTCTTATAAACTGATTAACACATTGACTGCCAGACGTTTTTTTTTGCTGTAGGTAGCTTCTGCCAAGCCGTTTTTTGAGGATTATGGCTCATTTTATAAGAGCCGAGGATTCGTTTCAGCTTGGAGTTTGTGAACATACAATATCTCAAAAGTACTAATAGAATGTGTACTTTCTCTGTCTAAAAGAGTTAGTTTGTAGAGTTAGTAGTTATGTAAGCATTAGCAGTTGAATACAGCATGGTTTTAGCGTGAAAAAGAATATTCAGAGATAAACGGCTTTTTGTGAAATTGGATGGAACTGTCACTTTAACCATTAATTTTTGGCTCTCTCTCTCTCTCTCTCCCTCCCCCTCTCGCTCTCTCTCTCTCTCTCCCTCCCTCTCGCTCTCCCTCCCTCTCTCTCTCTCTCTCTCTCTCTCTCTCTCTCTCCCTCCCTCTCGAGTTGCTTCAACTCCGCCCTCCGTGGGCGGACAAGCTTGTCACCAGTCAGTGCTTTGCTGCTCTCCTGTGCCTGCATGTCTGGGCCGCTGTTTGAGGAAGTCGGGATGGACTCGCTCGTTTGGAGTTTTGGTTGAGAGAAGCTTTTGCGATTCTGGTCATATTTATGCTGCGTGTTTCAAAGTGTGTTCCTCCACCTGTAATCTATCACCTGATCATAGTAGATCGGCTGAATCTATTATGTAAATTTGCAATCCCGCATCGCCAGCAATCAGCGCGAAAAGGAGAATGGCTGGGCTGAGAATGGCTTGACAAGTTAAAAAAATGCTTTCCTTTCTCTAGCCAGGAGAGCACTGTTGCCACTTAGTGGGTCGGTGGAATGGGTTGTAAACGTTCGGTGGCTCCAATAATTATATAAGAGATGTAAAAGGCTTAGATGCACAACCCACCGTCAAAAAAAAAAAATCGATGCCAAAAACGTGTAAACACGTTGTTGGCAGGGAACAGCTGGATTCTGAAAACGTGTTCATACGTTGTTGGCAGTGAATGTGTTAATCCAGGTGTGGCAGAGCAGCGGTCGGTTGTCGAGAAATAATGACCGGTGAATCTTGTTGATTGACCAATCAGAATCGAGTATTCAAGAGAGCCGTGTTCTAAGCAGAATAATGTATAGTGAGCCGGTGATTACGGGGGAAATAATGACCGACAGGTGAATGATTGAGCCCGACGCGCAGCGGAGGGCTTAATGATTCACCTGAAGGTCATTATTTCCAGTAATCACCGGCTCACTATACATTATTCTGCTTAGAACACGGCCTACAACTAAATCATTCAATAATCTGACAAAAAAGAATTATTCAAATAGATTTTTTAATAGCGTTTTCAACGACAAAGCGGTTTCATTCGTAATTGGCACACAAGACACCACAGCTGCAACTGGTTGGCCTAATTAGTATTGCCACTCTGCGTCTCTGTCTGCTGACAAAAGGCTCTTATCAACTGATTAATCCAGGTGTGCCTAATCATTGTCGTGAGTGTTGACACAGCTGGATTAATCAGTATAACCAGCAGCAGAGCAGCGGTCGGTTGTCGAGAAATAATGACCGGTGAATCTTGTTTATTGACCAATCAGAATCGAGTATTCAAGAGAGCCGTGTTCTAATTAAGCAATATATCACGAGAGCAAGTGTGTTGTGTTGAATATATCACACTGATAAGCTGTTATCCCACGAGGCCGCAGGCCGAGTGGGATAACAGCTTATCAGTGTGATATATTTCACAACACACGCTGCTCGAGTGCTATATTGCTTTTATAAAAGGGTTCCAAGTATAATAATATAATAATAATAACACTATAAGTCCGACTGGCATTTTATTCTGATAGTCAGTTGAAACACTACTGAAGGCGGGACCTCTAGCAAGAAGATAGACGTGCGGGTGATTTGATTGGATCGTTCTGGAGACTGAAGTCGACATTGGCCAATCCGGCGCTTGCTGAGAGCAAAGCCCGACCAGGGGCCGGTTGCACCAATGGCGGCGATTGAGCCAGAAAGACAGTCTGAATGAAATTGAATGTAACGTTCCCAATTCTATGTATTAACTTCTAAAAAACTAACGGCAACATTTTGGAAGGCTAAGCCACACAACTAGTTAGTTATAATCTAACGTCGTGCTTTCAAAGACAGCGAACTGGCGGTGTTACGACGAACACGGCTCAGTTGACCGCAGTTACGACGATGACGGTCAAAAAGGTCTCCGCGGAGATCTCTGTTACAGGCAGTTAAGACCAGTGTCAACCGGCCCCAGAGCCATATGCCGACACCAAGTAACGTACTTTTAGTAAGAGAGTTGCGCCATCATGCGTCCATAATGACTCATTGTACAAAGACTTGAAGGACTAGTGACCCTCCATACAGCAGATCAGGAGAAAGCTGTTTGGCTCGAGCTCAGCGCTGCCATTTAGTAAGAGAGTTGCCATGGTAACCAATAACCCATGGCCATGGGTTATTGAACTCGGTTACTGGAATTATACAATGGCTGTGAACCAATCAGATTGCTTGATTTGAGGTACCCATTTTATAATGTAGTATAGATGCTGCTCACACTCACTCACATGCTGTAGTGTGTATATACTGTAGTATAGACGCCACTCACTGTTCACACTCACTCACATGCTGTAGTGCAGGGGTTCCCAAACGTTTCCCTCCAAGTACCACTACGTACCAAACCAAATTTCCCAAGGACCACTTCCACTATTGCATTTAACCATGCAATAGCAGTAGAAAGGCTAAATAACAATATAAGGCTACTAGGTGGTTCAAAATGGACACACACGGACACTCACACACACACACCTGCCAACATTAGGCTGTGAAAAAGAGGACCCCTTTGAAAATGTTTTTTTCCCCTCACCAAAATGTAGCCTACATTTGGAGTGTTATTTAGCTACCTTCCTGACAAGCTAGCATATCATGGTTGGTACAAATCGATTCCTTAGGTCTTCTAGTTTCATATGATACCAGAAACCTCACTCTGGCTTTTAAAACTGAGCCTGCTGCAGCCTCTGAAAGTAAATGTTCAAAATTGTGATATTTCTCAAACATCGCGATATTTCCGAAAATCGGCCCAATCCGGCTACTTCTCAGGGTTAATGTGTATAACGTAAAAACTGTTGCCTATAAAAAAATATCCAATTCTCTGGCGGACCACAGTTTGGGAACTGTAGTGACGTCAGGCATCATTATGGGGGCTCAGTGGAGAATGATCTGTTAGTTAAAGGGATAGTTCAAATGATTTGACATGGGGTCGTATGAGGCACTTATCAGTGTATTACCTACAGTAGATGGCGGGCGGTGCCCCCCAGTTTGGAGAAACAGAGTAGTCCCAGGACGGAAGCAAAGCAATGAACTGCTGTGAGTGGGGTCACCAGCAAAACGTCTTGTAGCCACATAAAAGAAGGCCCACCTAAAAAAAACAATTTCAGTTTAAGTGTACCCTATGGGCTCTATCTTCCCAAAAGCGCTAATTTAGCGTTTGCGCTCGTTTATAATTAGTTTATAATATAATTGTACTGGGCATTGGCTGCCACAAGCCAAAGCAGGCGTTTCAGCACTAAAATTTGATGATAGATGGTGTAGGAGCCATATCAGTGTTTAACACATTCACTGCCAGCCTTTTTTTTTTTTTACTGTAGGTAGGTTCTGCCAGAGGGTTTTTTTGAGGATTCTGGCTCATTTTACAAGAGCCGAGGATTATTTTCTGCTTGGACTTTGTGAACACAAAGTTCACAAAAGTACTAATAGAATGTGTGCTTTCTCTGTCTAAAAGAGTTTGTTTGTAGAGTTAGTAGTTATGTAGATATTAGCCGTTGAGTACAGCATGGTTTCAGCGTCTGAGAGTGAAAGCTGAGATAATCGCAGTTTTGTGAAATTCAATCAAACAGGCAGAACAGTCACTTTAACCATTTATTTTTGGCATCAGTGAGAGATCAGACATCTAAACAATATAGTTCTGAACGCCCTCTCCTTCAAACTCCTCCCTCCGTGGGCGTGTCTGGTGGCTTTCAGCAGCGTTCATCACAAGCGAGTGTTCTGCTGCTGCTGCTGCTGCTGCGAGTTTGAGCAGCCTCCCTCCCTGGCAGCGAGTGTGGATAGGGCTCACTTGTTTCTTGGGTTTGAGAGCTTTGATGAAGCTTTGTGCGATTCTAGGCTTTATGCTGCGTGTTTCAAAGTGTGTTTTCCACCCAGTCTATTTTTGGAATCCCCCACCGCCAGCTCCCAGCGCGATAATGCGCGAAAGTGAAAGCGTTTTCGCCAATCCATTTTACAGTAGAGAATGGTTTCCTCGCGCGTTACCCTACAGTTTTGGCTCTGCTTTTCCTAGTGTGGAGAGCACTGTCGCCACTTAGTGGGTCCGTGGAATGGGTTGTACACGTTCGCTGACTCCAATATTTTTATAGGAGACGTGGGGAGCGTTGATCCACGTCCCACCGTCAAATTTTTTTTTTTTTTTTAAGCCGAGATAACTCGTCATTGGCAGTGAACCGTTGGATTCTGTAAGCCGAGATATCTCGTCAATGGCAGTGAACG
>NC_139624.1:111472212-111617212 GCF_964638095.1 Poromitra crassiceps
GGTGCGCGCACAATGGCTCAACTGTGCATGCTCAGAATGTGCGGCACTAGAAATGATCACACAATATTTGTAGTTTTAATAGGATAAAACCTTGGTAAGAGCAACATGAGTTTGATTTCTAACTCTGTAAACAACAGGTCCATCACACGCTTTGCAAACTCAATAGAACAGGACATCACACACCCACTCAACCAACACCTCATCCCACTACCCTCAGGGCGCAGGTACAGAACTCGGGAAAAGCCTGATCCCTGCAGCCATAGCCGCTCTGAACAGCAGGTGCCGCTGATCTGTTTGTCTGCCTTGCCACACTGTTGCTGTCATTGTCTCTGCTGTTATGTTGATGTCTGTCTGTTTCGCCACACTGTTGTTGTTGCTGTCTCAGTTTGTGTCGATAATGATGCTGTCTATAAATAAACTAAGTCTAAGTCTATTTCTATAATCAGTTTCGATTTCAATAAATTCAATCATTACATACAAATTCAGAAAACAGACTTAATTTACACAAACACAAGGTGCCCTATCTTTAGCCTGGGTAAACCCATCCCCCACGTGACCTGCTCTCAGACCTGTTCTCAGTCACTATCGCCCTTTTCCCACATGCGCTTTGTACCGCAAAATGACCGGAACGTGGTGTAATGCCTGCATGTGAGAAAGGCGCCGTGCCGGTATAAGCGCGACCCCGTCGTCCCCGACATTTCACCACTTTCGACCCAGTCTGAAGAGCGGTATGCGCTTTAGCGGATACTAGTGAGAAACGGGTGCAGTCATTTTCCGCGACACTCTCATGGGCGAGGTGTACACACGTTGCTTAATGTTCCAGCGGGCATAATCTAATCATCTCATCAAACTGGCGAAATGATCTTGTGATAATAAGAGCAGTAGCCTATGTCAGCTTCATGTGTGGGTGTGCTGCTTTTCCCCTCTCCTCTCTGCTCGCTCTCTGGCCACAGTCCGTCCTCCTCCTTCAGTCACAGCCCGACGGGGACTAAGCAAATGCACGAAGCGAATTGTGGAAGTATTTTGCTTACGTTGCCGACAGCGAAGGCAAGCCCGGACACATCAAACGAAGCCAGTCTGTAAAAAGTGCTTCAACGCGACGCAGGTGAACGGATAAACAAGCAAACTTATTTCACCATTCGGAGTTTTGCCGACACGTCACTCCCCACTCGCTCTGCAGTGCCGCCCCCCCCCCCCCCCCACATACAGGCAATTTCGCTGGTAGATTCCGACATGCGAGAGGAGAGGTGTGAAGGGAAATGTCCGATATTGACTTACAGGTAATTTTCCGGTATGCATGTGGGAAAACGGCTCCTGTGACTGAGAACTGAGAGAGCAGGTCACGTGGGGGCTGGGTTTACCTAGGCTACCCTATCTTCCCCCTGGCATTAGGCGCTAAACTGGCGTTAAACGCAAAAAAAACACGCTTTGCGCCTGACTCGGGAAGATAGCATCATGTTTTTAGGCCCCAAAATGCGCTTTACGCCGGAGAGGCGTGGCGCAGTGCCAGAATGGGCGTTTCGGCCTTAAACGCTACCTTCCCCACTGCCGTTAAGTTAGTGCTTAGCGCTTTTCAAAACCTTATTCAGTGCGCCGACTCCCCTACCAAAGCCACACACAGACATACATGTCTGTGTGTGGCTTCTCCCAGCATGCATTGAGGCTAATACATTTTGACAAGAAATAGCAACCAAATCAGTAGGCTAAGTGGTAGATCGAAATAATATTTATGTTAACACAACATGCAATTCTAGAACATTTCAATATTGGACAAAATAAAACATAAAAATCAAAACACAACCCTATGTGAAACATATATGTAATCCAGGTGGCATATATATCCGTCGCAAATACAATGTGGTAGAGACGAGTGACAACCGTAACACGGTTGTACCGTGATGTCCGCTCCAACAAGACTTAGCTTACTTGACACGTACTTTTTCAATAAAAACACATTTATGCCATGACTTAACATAATGTAGGCTATATTTATGTGCATCATTTAGCCTGTGCTGTGATGTGCAGGAGCAGCAGGTAGCATACAAGTTATAAAACTACCTGCCCTGGATGAGCCGAGTGGGGGTGCTTGTTCACTATTGTGAAAGTTATGTGTTTACAACATAAAGATCATGGAATTGGATGGTATCATGAATGTCACCGATAGTTAACATTCTATATTGTAGGCTACAGGGAGAGCTGTAGGTTGAATTGTTTTATTCAGGCTATGATCTGTGATATGCTGAGATATCCAAATTGGCATGAAGAGATGACAGCATGCAGCTGCAACCTGGACTGGATCAAGTGGATCGGAGCTTCGAAAGGAAGAATGTCATTGCGTAAATGCAGTTCACCAATAACCACAGTTGTCAATAATTCTACGCCTAAAACGCGTGGTTAAATGGTTAAGGCCGGGTTTAGCGCCGAGGGGAAAATAGGGACTGCGCTTGACCACGCCCACTAAATAGCGCTGCGCCTGGCGTTAAACGCTATTTTAAGGCCAGGGGGAAGATAGGGACCAGTATCTCAAGTTAAGACTTTCTAAACCTTTTCAAGTCATCAATGTACAAGTCAGAGTCAAGTCACCAGAACCAGTCTTTTCCTTGCCGCCGTCGCCAAGTGCATGCTCTCTTGTTGGGTAATTGTTTCAATTTCCACATGACCTGCTTAAAATCACCAGTGCATATGAGAATTGTTTCAATTGTTGGGTCTAAAATACAAAGCCTGGTCTTCTACCTGCTCTATTTGTAAAGCGCCTTGAGATAACTGTTGTTATGATTTGGCGCTATATAAATATAAAATTGATTGATTGAAACCAAGTCAAGTCAAGTCTCAAGCAATTAGAACTGGGACTGGAGTCTTACCTCTTCTGGTTTTGGTTTGAGGGGTGGAAACTGAGTGACAATAACCTGGTTAAGCTCAGTCACTGATGGGGGGCACGGTGGTGCAGTGGTTGCGCTGTCGCCTCACAGCTAGAAGGTCCTGGGTTCGATTCCCACCTGGGACGCTGTGAGCGCTGAAGGATGTCCTCGATTGCCCACCGCCCGGGTGGGGTCGTCAAAAGGGCCTTTGTGTGTGGAGTTTGCATGTTCTCCCTGTGCCCCCTGGGGGTTTCCTTCATATAGGAACCCCTCACCAAAACATGCAATATCCTGGTCGCTGAAGTGGTGCCTCCTCTGGTCGTTCAGGGCGCCTGTTCGGAGGGAGGGGAACTCGTTGGAATAGCGTGATCCTCCCACGTGCTATGTCCTACCAGTGAAGCTTCTCCTGTCAGGTGAAAAGAAGCGGCTGGCTACTGCCCATGTCTCGGAGGAAGCATGGAGCCAGTTTTGGCTCTCCCCAGATTGGCAGAGAGTGGAGCAGCAACCAGGATAAATAAATTTAAAAATTTAGCACTAATGGGGGATGAAAATGGGATTAAAAAAAAATCAGGGAAAGCTCAGTCACTGATTATGAGCAAACGATACCTGCCTGCCGTACTCCAATACTAAACAGGTCACCCTGTCAAAACGCTCGCTTCTGAGCATGTCGAGTCGACAAGTGGTAGCAAGTAGGGGTCTTTTTTCCAACCGAAATCTTTTGGTATTCAGTACTTGCTACTCTAAAAAGGTAATATGCGTGAGAGAGATGCACAGATACCACTAGAAGACAGCTTTTTACATAAAAGTGTGCCGAACTGCATTCAGTCAATGCAAGTTTTCCCCTAAATAGACATTAACACATTGAATGCCAGCCATGTTTTCATTCCTGTAGGTAAGTTGTGCCAGGGGTGTTTTTGACGATTCTGGCTCATTTTAGAACAGCCGAGGATTCTTTTCTGTTAAGAATTCATGAACATCAATCATCTAAAAATAACTAATAGAATGTGTGCTTTCTCTGTCTAAAAGAGTTAGTTTGCAGAGTTAGTAGTTATGTAGATATTAGCCGTTGAGTACAGCATGGTTTCAGCGTCTGGAAATTTATTCAGAGATAAATGGCTTTTTGTGAAACAGTCACTTTAACCATTCATTTTTGGCATCAGTAAGACCGTCAGACATTCTAAACAATAGTTTTGAACAGTAATTTCCTCCATAACAACAGGAAACACCCCTCTCATTCAAACTCCTCCCTCCGTGTGTCTTCTCCTCCTTCCTCCTGGCTCTAACAGCGGGCGTGTCAGAAGCGTGTTGCTGCTGCCTGCCTGCCTGTCTGCCTGTCGGGCAAGACGAGTCTGAAATGGATTACTGTAAAATCGCGTCGCCATTTCCTTGAATGGCTTGCTTCCGCGGTGTGTGTGTGTGTGTGTGTGTGTGTGTGTGTGTGTGTGTGTGTGTGTGTGTGTGTGTGTGTGTGTTCGCGCGTTGCTGCGCGGCTCTGGGGGGAAGGGATCTCTGTCCGTTCTGTGTGTGTGTGTGTCCGGGCTTCTGACTGTAAAATCGCCAAGCCATTTCCGCGGGAGGCGGCTGCTTTTGTGGCTTTTGGGTCCCGTGGCTGTGACTTCTCTCGGTCTCTGTCGCCACTTAGTGGTCGGTAAAATAGATTACACACATGCTCTTGCTCCAAATAGTTATCTCGAAGATGTAAAAGGGGTTGATTGATGTCCCACTGTCAAAAAAAAAAAATCTTTATGTAAGACGAGTTAGTCCGTCCTTGGCACTTAAGCGCTGGATTATGTAAGATGAGTTAGGTCGTCTATGGCACTTAATGAGTTAATAAATAAGTAAGTAGACATGTTGGGGATGGTGGCTACAGAGCAGTGACCTTGTGATTCCTGAACAGCCTCTCCAACTTTTGGGCCACACTGCCCTCTAGTGGTCTGTGCTGCAGCGTACTGGACTGACACCTCTGTGTGTGTGTGTGTGTGTGTGTGTGTGTGTGTGTGTGTGTGTGTGTGTGTGTGTGTGTGTGTGTGTGTGTGTGTGTGTGTGTGTGTGTGTGTGTGTGTGTGTGTGTGTGTGTGTGTGTGTGTGTGTGTGTGTGTGTGTGTGTGTGTGTAGGAGCTGGACCTGACGGTGTGGAGGAGATCAAGAGGCATCACTTCTACAACACCATCGACTGGAATGTCAGTGTCTCTCTGTCAATTAACTTTATTAGTGTGGCGTTTGATATGTTTTGCCAAACCAAACCTCAACTTCATGGTGTCTGAGGGGGATTTTCTTTAACAAACATGAAAATCCACAAAAGCACAGTAATATACAATAAATTGGGATGCATGATATACCGGCAGTCATATTGTTTCTGATGTCTCCTCTCTCCTCTGATGTCTCCTTCCTCTCCCTGTAGAAACTGTTCCGCAGAGAGATCCCTCCTCCTTTCAAGCCGGCTTCAGGACGGCCTGACGACACCTTCTACTTTGACCCAGAGTTCACAGCCAAGACACCCAGAGGTGCAGACCGTCACCCCTCTCTGTCCCACCACTCTGACCTGAGGGAGATCATCAATAATCAATCAACCATGCATTTGAACAGATGATCAACTGCTCTGTGTGTGTGTGTGTGTGTGTGTGTGTGTGTGTGTGTGTGTGTGTGTGTGTGTGTGTGTGTGTGTGTCACAGACTCTCCTGGAGTGCCTCCCAGTGCAAATGCGCATCAGCTGTTCAGAGGATTCAGTTTTGTTGCGATAACAGAGGAGGAAACGCAACCAATACCCAACACTATTGTACAGGTACACCCCCCCACACACACACACATACACATAGCCAAGCATATCTTGGAATTTTAGTCATACAAACACTTCTTAGAAGCAGAAATAATCTGATTGGTTGAGTTCAACCTTGAGCCAATAATAAATAGTTTTATCAGAGTACAAGTAGCTGGCAACCTTGAAGGATAATAAAGGAACTCTGGTTAAAATCTAACTTAAACATACAAATGGCAATAACTTATTTTTTCTTTCCTACATGACCTTGGCATTCATGATTTTGAAGGTCACCTAGTTAACGTAGATACTGTAACTTACTGTATGGTAGACTTCATAATATTAGCTTCCTCCTCTCTCACCTCTTGTCTGTTTAACTGAGCTTCAGCCGATAGTCGACTCCAAAATAATCAATTCTCGAGTCCTAAACTGAATTTGAGTCAACTCCTGTTGCAATGTTGACTCCAAACTCTGAAATTAAATAAAATGTTTACGTAAAAAAAATGAGGTTTAGCCTATCTACTAATCTGTGTTTAATTGCTTTGGTCAGATCCATTTGACAAGTGGGAGGGAGAAATTCAAGGCTCATTGGTTGAAAGCCAGCTGGCGTAAAGCTTAAAGCGTAAGCGTAATAAAGCGTAAATCAAAAAAGCGTAAAGCTGTGTTGATTTCCATTTGGAGTCAGTCGACTCCTGCTGTGCTGTATGTCCACGGGCTTCATTCTAATGTTACCTACCCTGGCCCCGCCCAGTGATGTTTAACTCAACCAATCAGATTGTTTCTGCCTCAGAGAAATGTTTGACAAACTAAAAGTGCAATCTGCCATATACCGGTAGTCACACTGTTATCACCTCAACAAAGATGCATCATGTGAAGTCACTTTCTAACCATATATCGCTTGGATGGCTGTAATCTACTGTGTGTGTGTGTATGTGTGTGTGTGTGTGTGTGTGTGTGTGTGTGTGTGTGTGTGTATGTATGTGTGTGCGTGCATGTGTGCACGCGCATGCGTGGGTGTGTGTGTGTGTGTGTGTGTGTGTCTACTTGCGTGTTCATATAGCAGCTACACAGAAGCACATCCCAGTTCTCAGACACCTATGAGATAAAGGAGGACATCGGTGTCGGCTCCTACTCCATCTGTAAGCGCTGCCTACACAAGGGGACCGGCATGGAGTACGCAGTCAAGGTAAAACACACACATCAGGCCAGCTTCAACTGCTCTGTACGGGAAACTGGAAAACTATGGTCTCCCATGTTGTGTCTGCCTGTCACCTATTCAAGATTCAAGATTTTTATTGTCACTCCGTAGTACAAGTATCACGTGTGAAATTCTTGTGCTGTAGACTCCGTTACAACATAGTGCAAAATAACAGGGCATATAGGTGCAGGAAAACAAGAGAAGCAACAAGCAATAAGGCAGTAAAGCAATAAGACAAGCCAAAGACAGTGACATATTCACTGCACATAGGTGCACATGGCATGGACATACTTTAAACATAATTAAACATAATTAACATTCTGTTCGCACAGGTGCAAATAGCATACCTAATTAAACATACAATTAAACATTAGACATACGTAATGGTAGCAGCTACAGTACAGTACAGTACAGTACAGCTACTACACTATTTGTGTATGTTAAGGAGTCTCGTGGGAAGAAACTGTCCCTCAAGCGATTTGTGCGTGCTTTTGGGACCCTGTATCTCCTCCCTGAGGGTAACAGGGAGAACAGGCTGTTGTGGGGGTGGTTTGTGTCTTTGATGATCTTCAGGGACCTCCTGAGGCACCGCTGGTTGTACAGTTCCTGCAGTTCTGGCAGCTCACATCCTGTTACGTGCTGGACCGCGTGCCTCACTCTTCTTAGCGCCCTGCGGTCCATGGTGGTACAGTTCCCAGGTGGTGAAGCAGCCAGTCAGCAGGCTTTCAATGGTGCCTCTGTAGAAGTCCCTGAGGATTTTTGGCCTTAGCCCAAATTTCTTCAGGCGCCTGAGTCCGTGTAGTCGCTGTTGGGCCTTTTTGACAACAGTGGCAGTGTGGCTGGCCCATGTCAGGTCCTGGTGGATGTTGACTCCCAGGTACTTGAAGCTGTCCACCCTTTCCACCACTGTGCCGTTGATGGTGATTGGGGCGTGTGCGTCCCCCCCCCCCCCCCCCCCCCCTCCTGTAGTCTACAATGATCTCCTTGGTCTTGGAGACGTTTAGAGAGAGGTGGTTGTCCTGGCACCAGTGTTCCAGGGCCCCCACCTCCTCTCTGTAGGCCGTCTCGTCGCTCCTGGAGATCAGCCCCACGACTGCTGTGTCGTCTGCAAACTTCACGATGGTGTTCGAAGTTTGAGTCGCCACGCAGTCGTGGGTGTAGATGTCGTACCAGAAGGGGCTGGAGATGCACCCCTGGGGCGCTCCTATGCTGATGGTCAGTGGGGAGGAGGTGAGGTTGCCCACTCTCACCACCTGGCGGCGGTCTGTCAGAAAGTCCAGGATCCAGTCACACATTGCTGTGTTTAGTCCCAGATCCTTGAGCTTGCTTACCAGCCTGGAGGGTACTATGGTGTTGAATGCTGAGGTGTAGTGAGGTGAGAGGGGGAGAAGAGGAGGAGGGGTTGTGGGGTGATTGGGGGTGAGGGGGAGCAGAGGAGGAGGGGTGGTGGGTTGGGGGGTGCGCGCTCTGGCAGAGGGGTCGAACCTAGCGTAGAACGCGTTGAGTTCTTCCAGCAGGGTGTGTGATGTGCTTGGGTTTTGCTGTTTCACCCCTTTGAAGTCTGTGGCAGCATGGAGTCCTCTCCACAGATGTCTGGGGTTGTTAGAGTCCAGTTTGGACTCCAGCTGCTTTCCATATTCTCTCCGTGCTTTTTTTATTGTGGTTCGGAGGGCATATTTTGTCTGCTTGTATTCTTCTGGCGTTCCAGAATTGAAGGCGGTGGTCCGGGCGTGAAGGGCAGCCCGAACATCACTGTTGACCCAGGGTTTCTGATTTGGCATTATTTTGATTATTTTTGTTGGGACTATGTCCTCCGGTCCTCGGTGCATTTTTTTATGAAGCATGACACTGTTTCTGCATATTCTTCCAGGCCTCCTGCAGCCTTGAACTCCTCTCATGCAACTTGGCCAAAGCAGTCTCTCAGGATGTCGTCTGATTGGTCTGACCAGCAGTGGGCGGTTCGGAAGGCCGGGGGCTGTTGGGAGCTTTTGTTACCTTGATACCTGGGGACGAGCAAGATGGAGGCGTGGTCCGATTTGCTGAAGGGGGGGCGGGGTGTAGCCCTGGCCTGTAGCAATGGCGGATGTTTGTGTAACATTGGTCCAATGTGTTTTTGCCTCGTGTGCTGAAGTTGATGTGCTGGTAGAGGGTGGGCATTCTCTTTTTCAGGTTTACCCTGTTAAAGTCGCCCGCCACTATTAGTGGCGGGCAACTGTGGTGTGTCTGCTGTCTGTCATCCATGTTGTTTCTGTCTGTCACCCATGGTGTGTCTGTTTGTCACCCATGTTGTGTCTGTCTGGGTTTCAGATCATCAGCAAGGCGAAGAGAGACCCGACGGAGGAGGTGGAGATCCTGCTGAGATACGGACAGCACCCGAACATCATCACCCTCAAGGACGTGAGTCACGCGGAGTCGCCTTCATTGTGACTTTTATCAGGGTGGCAAGTTCAGTGTCGGAAGCTGTTCGGGAGGGGGGAAAATGCAGTTCCAGTTGTCAATACTGCAATTTGACTAGTTGTCCGGGAATTTAATGGAAAAACAACTCAGATAGGTTTTTTTCTTTTACAGTGTCCAAGAGGGTGTTTACAACTTAGTTTTAAATGGCGTCTTGGGCGATCGGACCACAAGTGGATGGAGCTAAATCAAAAGTATAAATGACCACCAAGGACGCATTGTGATCCCATCACTTAAACCACTTGCCAAGTTAGTTTAGGACACATTTCTGCTGTCTAGATTGATGATGATAAGCAAATTTTACTTTTAAAAAATCATAAAATGAGGTATGGTAGGAATATTATATGAATATGTCTGTTTTCTTTGACATCACACCTAACATAATTTGATGAGATTAACATTGATTTGATTATTTAAAGGAACAGCTCACCCTAAAAATCCAAAATACATATTTTCCTTCTCACTTGTAGTGCTATTTATCCATCTACATTGTTTTGTGTTAGTTGCCTGAGTTTTGGAGATATCGGCCCTAGAGATGTCAGCCTTTTCTCCAATACAATGGAACTGGATGGCACTCGACTTGTGGTAGTCAAAGTAACAAAAACATACATTTGAAAAACTCAATAGCAATGTCTCTTTCCAGAAATCATGACCTGGTTATTCAAGATAATCCACAAACCTTGTGTGAGAAGTTTCATGTAGGACCTATTTTCTTTAGACCGAACTACACCCACTAGCTGCTAGCTAATTCCTACATGAAACTGCAGCGAGCTAGCAGCTGTGGGTGTAGTTTAGTTGAAAGAAAATAGTTCCTACATGAAGCTGCTCATAACTAGGTATGTGGATTATCTTGAGTAAACGGACCATTATTTCTGGAAAGAGACATTGTTGTTGAGTTTTACAAATGTATATTTTTGCCATTTTGAGTACCACAAGCCGAGTGCCATCCAGTTTCATTGTATTGGAGAGAAGGCAGACATCACTAGGACTGATATCTCCAAAACTCAGGCAACTAACACAAAACTATGTAGATGGATACAGTAAATAGCACTACATGTAAGAAGGAAAATATGTAATTTGGATTTTAGGGTGAGCTGTCCCTTTAACATTACTTTGTATACATGAACCATATTGTGATATGGTAAATGGCCTGCATTTATATAGCGCTTCTATCCAAAGCGCTTTACAATTAGTAGGTACAGTCACCCATTCACACACATTTCATACACCGATAGCGGTATGCAGGGTGCTGGGACAGCCATTAGGAGCAATTTTAGGATTCAGTGTCTTCAGGGTTCAGTGCCGAAGGACACTTCGACATGTGGCCTGGAGGAGGATTGAACCACCGACCTCTTTTATCCAAAGTGATTAGGGGATGACCCACTCTACCCCCTGAGCCACATATCGAGGAAAAAGCGTATGATTATCGTAATATTGATTTCAACCACAGCCCTTCTAATGCCAGGTGTGAACTGAGATACTTACTTAGAGCTGTCCACTTGTGATCGGAGCACCCAAGACGCATGTTAATAGTGTTTTAGGGTGGATTTTTCCTTTATGGTGGCAGGCAAACAACCATCATCATAAAAAAAATACTTTACTTTTTTTCTTTTCTTTTTTTACATTTTAGGCATTTATCCGACACATTTATCCAGAAAATTCATGTTCATCCCATTGAACCGAATGGTAATGTTAGATCTCATAGTAATGTTAGATAATGTTAGGAAAAAAATCCTTAACATGTTCCATACCTCATTTTGTCATAGTTTTTAAATAAAATGTGCTTGCCGTTATCAGTTCAGACAGCTGAACTGTGTGTCACGAATCGATATCTGAAAATCACCATATATCATCATGATATGATTCCACTGATAATATTGAATTATCGGCCAACCCTACGTCAAAGTATCTTGCAAATTTTAGCATAACCCAGCCACTGTAGCCTAGCCGGTGGATAGAAAAAGTGAAGTTTCCTACTCAGATTCTACTGGTTTCTACTGGCTTTTCTGTGGCCAACCCTAACAGGAACAAACCGCAAACTTGCATCACTTTCTGTAACTAAGTGACAATATCATTTGTACTTCCGTCTTGTTATTTGGGTTCAGTTCCTCATTTATTAAGATGGCTGCTGTGTTACGTGTTACACAACACGGCTCATAACAGGCCAATGAGTCACAGATATATTGGACTCTTGTTTAGTTCTGACTTGACTTACTGTTCAAGATTTAGACTTGAGACTTTACATTAATGACTTGGGACTGACTTGGGACTGGTGCAAAGTTGAGTTGGTCACACTTCTGCCATAATCACACTTTATATTTTACAAATGCACAAGATCAGATGGAACTATGAATATTCAACCTGAACCAGCTGCTAATTTCTCCAGGTCTGACTCTGAACCCACTGGATTAGATCAGATTAGATAAAACACTAATAGTCCTCCTCATAGGAAAACAGAGTTAGAGTCCGGGTAGTGCAGCGGTACATTCCCTGCCTGCCACCACGAGGGTCACAGGTTCGAGCCCCTGTGTTACCTCCGGCTTGGTCGCACATCCATCCAGGCACAATTGGCCATGTCTGTGGGGGGAAGGCGGGTGGGATGTGTCCTGGCCTCTGCACTGGTGTCTCCTCTGATCAGTCGGGGTGCCTGGGGCGGAGGGGAACTGGGGAGAATAGTGTGACCCTCCCACGCGCTACGTCTTGCTGGTGAAACTCCTCGCTGTCAAAGATGTCGATGTATGTTTGTAATATTTGTACTCATAATAGAGAGCTCCAGGGATGACGTATTTTTGTAGGCTGAATGCGGAAGTCCCGAACTTCCTGGTTCTTCACTGTTTCTGTCTATGGGATTTTTGAATGGGTTTTTGGCGCGATGCTTCAAATAATGAAGCAACGCAAGTTTAATCAAACGCGAACCAAGGTTCAGCGGGATAATCTTCACACATGAGGACCACTTTCATGAGTTTTGAAGCATAACTGCGAGCCCTATAGGTAAAAAGCTCGTGCTAAGCTAATCCAGAACTACACAGTGTCGCATAGGCGTCCACGCATTGATTGCGAGAGAAAGAATTTCCGCGTTCACTCATGATGACGTATAATATCCGCGTCGACATTGTAGTCTCATTTAGCCGTTTGCTAGCTAGCCACCCTTTTAACGGCACATAAAAGCTTCAAAACTCATAAAAGTGGTCTTCATGTGTGAAGATGATGTTACTAAACACTGGTTCGCGTTTGATTAAGCCAGCGTTGCCCAGAGAGATTATTAGAAGCATCGCGCCAAAAACCCATTCAAAACTCCCATAGGCGAAAACTGTGAAGAACCAGGGCTGTTAGCATCGATGATTTCCGGACTCGTTCCTGGACCTCTCTATAGAAAACGCAATAAAAATATTAGAAAATAAATGAAGCCCCTCGCTGTCAGGTGAAAAGAAGTGGCTGGAGACTGCACATGTATCGGAGGAAGTATGTGCTAGTCTACAACTTTCCCCAGGTTGGCAGAGGGGGTGGAACAGCGACTGGAACAGCAGGGGGAATTGGCCAAGTACAATTAGGGAGAAAATGCGAGGAAAAAACCTCTAACCCTACAGGTGTACGATGATGGGCGCTCGGTGTACCTGGTGACAGAGCTGATGAAGGGAGGAGAGTTGCTGGACAAAATCCTCCGACAGAAGTTCTTCTCAGAGAGAGAGGCCAGCGCTGTGCTGTACACCATCACCAAGACCCTGGAGTACCTGCACGTCCAGGGGGTAGGCTGCTGTTTGTGTGTGTGTGTGTGTGTGTGTGTGTGTCTGTTTGTGTTTGCGCGGGTGTGTGTCTGTGTGTGTTTGTGCGCGTGTGTGTGTGTGTGTGTGTGTGTTCAATGTTCATATTATAGTCAACACCAATACAACATCTTTAAGGAATAGTTCAAAGAAAAGTCAAAGTTCTGTCATCATCTACTCACCCTCATGCCTAATGAAATTTGTTAGCCCATTTAACACACAGGGAGGTTGCTAGCACAACTTGGTAGCAGCCTTCTCCAAAACAACTCAGAAAGCAGTTTTCCAGGAGGTTAAATTAAAGGTATTTTCATATGAAAATACCAGAAAACTTCGTAAATGGGGATACATTTGGTGGCAGCACAGTGTTTCCCCTAGAAAAAATTTCAGGCCTGGAGGGATTATCGAAAATTTACCCCGACAGCAACGGTGGGGGCCCTCGCTGCCGGGTCTAAACTTTTAGCTAACCTGTTCGCATCTATGTTCGCAATGGCATCCCAAGTATCATCATACTATTATGGGATGCAATGCGAACAGTTGTATTATGGGATGTGCGTTTCCCAGGCAACGACACACGTTGACACGTTTTGGAACAGTGCTGCACGCTGGCACAATGCTCCTAAAAGCAAAATGCTTATTGTTTTGAATGATTTGGCATCTTCCATTACTGTCAACACTAGTATTTTAATAATATGCCATAAAGGTTTATTGTAATATAATCTATAATCTAATTTATAATCTAAAACAAATATATATATATTATTATTATTATTTTCTGGCCTGGTGGGGGCGTCGTTGGCCTGCCAGGCCTGTAGAATGGTATGGGAAACACTGCAGCATTTCAATTAGTGGGGATGGAACAGTGTAATTTCATTACATTATATTACATTACATCATTTACTACACACTTTTGTCCAAAGCAACTTACAATAGTGCATTTTGTCAACTGTAATGAAACCAACTGTGCATGACAGTCTTCATAAGCTAAGACTTTTAATAGGAAAATAGCATGAATTTGTCGATTTTTAAACCCCTTTTAAAAAGATGGGTTAGTTCGGGAAGAAGGGTCCAGGTTTAAGAAGATGGGGTAGTTCAAGAAGAAGGGTCCAGGTTTAAGAAGATGGGGTAGTTCAAGAAGAGGATTCAGGTTTAAGAAGATGGGGTAGTTCAAGAAGAAGGGTCCAGGTTTAAGAAGATGGGTTAGTTCAAGAAGAAGGATTCAGGTTTAAGAAGATGGGGTAGTTCAAGAAGAAGGGTCCAGGTTTAAGAAGATGGGTTAGTTCAAGTAGAAGGGTCCAGGTTTAAGAAGATGGGGTAGTTCAAGAAGAAGGGTCCAGGTTTAAGAAGATGGGGTAGTTCAAGAAGAAGGGTCCAGGTTTAAGAAGTTGGGGTAGTTCAAGAAGAAGGGTCCAGGTTTAAGAAGATGGGGTAGTTCAAGAAGAAGGGTCCAGGTTTAAGAAGATGGGTTAGTTCAAGTAGAAGGGTCCAGGTTTAAGAAGATGGGTTAGTTCAAGAAGAAGGATTCAGGTTTAAGAAGATGGGGTAGTTCAAGAAGAAGGGTCCAGGTTTAAGAAGATGGGTTAGTTCAGGAAGAAGGGTCCAGGTTTAAGAAGATGGGGTAGTTCAAGAAGAAGGGTCCAGGTTTAAGAAGATGGGGTAGTTCAAGAAGAAGGGTCCAGGTTTAAGAAGTTGGGGTAGTTCAAGAAGAAGGGTCCAGGTTTAAGAAGATGGGGTAGTTCAAGAAGAAGGGTCCAGGTTTAAGAAGATGGGTTAGTTCAAGTAGAAGGGTCCAGGTTTAAGAAGATGGGTTAGTTCAAGAAGAAGGATTCAGGTTTAAGAAGATGGGGTAGTTCAAGAAGAAGGGTCCAGGTTTAAGAAGATGGGTTAGTTCAGGAAGAAGGGTCCAGGTTTAAGAAGATGGGGTAGTTCAAGAAGAAGGGTCCAGGTTTAAGAAGATGGGTTAGTTCAAGTAGAAGGGTCCAGGTTTAAGAAGATGGGTTAGTTCAAGAAGAAGGGTCCAGGTTTAAGAAGATGGGTTAGTTCAGGAAGAAGGGTCCAGGTTTAAGAAGATGGGGTAGTTCAAGAAGAAGGGTCCAGGTTTAAGAAGATGGGTTAGTTCAAGAAGAAGGGTCCTGGTTTAAGAAGATGGGTTAGTTCAAGTAGAAGGGTCCAGGTTTAAGAAGTTGGGGTAGTTCAAGAAGAAGGGTCCAGGTTTAAGAAGATGGGTTAGTTCAGGAAGAAGGGTCCAGGTTTAAGAAGATGGGGTAGTTCAAGAAGAAGGGTCCAGGTTTAAGAAGATGGGTTAGTTCAAGTAGAAGGGTCCAGGTTTAAGAAGATGGGTTAGTTCAAGTAGAAGGGTCCAGGTTTAAGAAGTTGGGGTAGTTCAAGAAGAAGGGTCCAGGTTTAAGAAGATGGGTTAGTTCAGGAAGAAGGGTCCAGGTTTAAGAAGATGGGGTAGTTCAAGAAGAAGGGTCCAGGTTTAAGAAGATGGGTTAGTTCAAGAAGAAGGGTCCAGGTTTAAGAAGATGGGGTAGTTCAAGAAGAAGGGTCCAGGTTTAAGAAGATGGGGTAGTTCAAGAAGAAGGGTCCAGGTTTAAGAAGATGGGTTAGTTCAAGTAGAAGGGTCCAGGTTTAAGAAGATGGGTTAGTTCAAGTAGAAGGGTCCAGGTTTAAGAAGATGCGGTAGTTCAGGAAGAAGGGTCCAGGTTTCTCTCAAAAATGTCCCATAAACATCTTCCCTGCTACAGCTTTAAAGGGGCAGTTCACCCCAAAATGAAAGTCAGTAAAGTAAACACCCAGCCCAGACCTAACCTTGTGGTGTGTGCTTGTGTGCGTGTGTGTGTGTGTGTGCGCATGCCTGTGTGCGTGTGTGTTTTTCCAGGTGGTGCACAGAGACCTGAAGCCCAGTAACATCCTGTATGTGGATGAGAGCGGGAACGCTGAGTCTATACGGATCTGCGACTTTGGCTTCGCTAAGCAGCTGAGGGCGGAGAACGGCCTCCTCATGACGCCCTGCTACACCGCCAACTTCGTCGCCCCAGAGGTACGCCTCCACAAAAGAATTGTACTAGGATTCTTTTGTTATCAGTGTATTTTATCTTTGTTTATCTATTTTATCTTGGCTTATCTATGTTTTATCACTGTATAACCAAACTAAACTCGCCATAAAACAAAAAGCACACTAAACTCAACTAATGATGAGACTTCCGCCTAACTACCCATTGTTCCAAACAAAACTGAATAGCACTGTGTGTATACAAGTCATACAGAATAGCAAAATAGATATTGATTTGTATGAAATTGTGCTGATTGCTATGCCTGAACTGATAGAGTGTGGTGCAGGTAAAAAAAATTAAACATGCCCCCAGGGCTGAAATATGGCGAAAAAGGTGGCATTCTAATGCACAGGCTCAATAAAAAGCCATCTGGGCATATAACACTTGTGACATCACTCACCCAGCCTGGTAACTGTACTGCAGCCTGGCTGCTCAGCAGGCTCAACAGGCTGTTTAACCATGGTTCGGCCTGCTGAAAGGAAACAAGCAGCAGCAGCAGCATTAATTACTGCTGTGCACTGTACATCCCATTCACACTCATGCTGCAGCCAAGGCTGGCTGAGTGATGTCACGAGTGGTATACGCCCAGATTACTTTTTATTGAGCACGTGCCAGCTGCTTCACAAAAACCAGTGTAGATGCAGCTATGTGATGCTGTTGTTTTCTGTCTGCAGGTGCTGAAGAAACAAGGCTATGATGCAGCCTGCGACATCTGGAGTCTGGGAGTCCTGCTCTACACCATGCTCACAGGGTGTGTGTGTGTGCGTGCGCGTGTACATGCGTGCTTTGGAGAGCTCTATCAATGGGACAATTTTAATTGTAGGAATATAGCCGCAAGCGGCAATGCAGGGGTTCAAGCCTTAAGCAAATTGAACACCTAATAGTCCTTGAGGCAAATTTGTAGAGCACGTTCAGGTGAACATGTGGAAAAAAGTTGCGTGAAAATTGGAGAAACAGCCTGGGAGTTACAAACGGGTGTGAGTACAGCCTTTCTCGTGCTAGGCCACGGCCACTTTTTACATCTGCGGCGCCCCCTTTTGGTCAAATCGCGAAATAGCATGTCAGAAAAGCCATTCCAGATGAGGCTGAGAAGTTTGCAGCCGATTATGCGAATGGACTTTATTTACCGCTATTACATGCTTACACCATAGACTCCGCCCACTTTCACAAATGGTGACAAAACTTCTGATTTTGTCTAGGACATCCTCCTTGATATATCTGCCAGGTTTCGTGATCATTGGACAAACAGGTGCGGAGTTACGGCCTTTTGTGTGTTAGGCCACGCCCATTTCTGGCGTTTATGGCGCCCCCGTTTGGTCGAATTGCACAAAATTTGACACGCATGGTCTGGGATGGTCTCCGAAGATCTCCAGCAAGTTTCGTGAAGATTCCTTAATCGGTAATGAAGTTATGACAATTTAGCTGATAGGCCACGCCCTCTCACAACTTTAACGATTAATATCTCCAAAACGAAAGTAGATTTCAAAGGTTTCAAAAAGGCAGTTTGTAGAGCTTGCTCCAGAGAGGCTTCCTGGCGATTTTGGTGGAAATCGGTCCAACGGTCTAGGAGGAGATGTAAAAAATGTGTTTTCCAAACTTTTCCAAATATCTCAAAAACTTTCCAGGCGGACCTTAAAGGTCCTTGAGGCAGATTTGTAGAGCAGGTTCACCTGAACATCTGGAAAAAAAAGTTTGAAAATCGGACAAACGGCGTGGAAGTTATGGCCTTTAAGGTAAAACCTTCAATTATAGCGCCACCTTCAGGCCGATTCGAAAACTATTTCTTGAGCAGAAACTAGCACCTAATATCTGTCATTGGGCCAAATTTCAGGTCTCTACCATTTTAACTCACGGGAATTTGCGTTGGGGCAGATGAACAACAAGCCGAATAATAAACCAGCACAAAAACAATAGGGTTTCAGCCCCTTCAGGGCTTGAACTACCATGTCAGAACAAACATCCAGATATTACATTTGTGTCCAAGATCTTTCCTTTGCTGATGTTTGGTACATGGTCACTTTCATTATTTTAGACCTGTGACCAACCATGAAAGGTGCTTTGACCCTCTGCTTGTGTGTCTGCAACACTGCAAGAAGACTCTGGACTATTATCCAGGTGTCAGAACACTCTCCAGAGAAAACTACCATCAGTAGAGAGTATGGAGCTAGAGAAAGCAGTGAACGTCAACTCTCCCAGTACAAAATGTGTAAGATTTTCATGTCGTGCACATGTGCTTATTCCTAAGATCGCTTAGTTAACCTGTCTTCTTGCTTTCCCTTCCTCTCTCTCCTGGCCATCTGCAGTTTCACTCCATTCGCTAACGGTCCAGAGGACACACCGGAGGAGATCCTGGCTCGCATCGGCAGCGGCAAGTTCTCCCTCACTGGAGGATACTGGAACTCTGTCTCAACAGAAGCCAAGGTGTGGACACACACACACACACACACACACACAAACACACACAAATACACACACACACAAAAAGGGGGTGACCCTGAATAGTTGACGATTCATTCTAAGCAGCCTGATTCGACTGCTTAGGCCAGTGGTTCTCAAATGGGGGTCCACGGACCCCCAGGGGTCTTTGCCAGGGGGGAAAGTTTTCACGTATTTTTTTTTTTTTTTTTTAATAAAAAGAAATGCTACATGTTACTTATTCCTTCTCAAACTACTTCCTACATGGTGCTAGTCTATCAAAATATCTTAGCTGTCATTGATTGTGTTGCATAGTGGTTTTCTGTACTGTTGACAAATTGTGATATTGTAAGTCGCTTTGGACAAAACAAAAGCGTCTGCTAAATGACGTAATGTAATGTAATAAAAAAAAAAATATATATATTTTTTTTTTGCAAAATCTTCATAGTTCAACGAAAATAGTTTATGCTTTAAATCTAAAATGGTTCATGGATTACATTCTAATAACAAACCTATCAAATTAAAAGTCAAGCACGTTACCGTGGCAACAATTAAGCTTAGCCCAAAATCACAAATCAGAATGAGGGGGTCCCCGGTATATTTTCTATCTTGTAAGGGGTCCTTGGCTGAAAAACATTTGAGAACCTCTGGGGCTACCTTCCTGAGGTAGGCTACTGGCATTTTGATATGGAACTTTCTCTCTCTCTCTCTCTCTCTCTCTCTCTCTCTCGTCTCATTCTCTCCTTGTGCTGTTCAGAATTACGTTTCTGTCATTCAAATTTATCATTCAAATTTATCTGTAATTCGCAAAGTCCGATTGTTAATTCCTTGTGTCAATTATGTTTTTGTCACCAGTCGATCAAAGGCTACGATTTCAAATGTAGTGTGTGTGTCGGGTTTTCGCTGCCTCCGGCTCTCTCTCTTTCTCGTTCTCTCTCTCTCTCTCTCTTGCTCTTTCTCTCACTCTCTCTCTCTCTCTCTCTCTCTCTCTCTCTCTCTCTCTCTCTCTCTCTCTCTCTCTCTCTCTGTGTCTCTCCTCCCCCCCTCAGTGCATTAGGGAGAGATTATTCTTGTACCGTGTCAAGAAGACAAATTGTTTAATCAGGTGGTTCAGCTCTTTTGTCTGCTGTGGAACAAATGGAAGCCAATGTCACAAATGAGTCAGTCTATGATAGGAAAGACTTGACCAATCAGATATGACTATGTCAATTTTTAGTCAGGGACACCCCTAATTGACTGCATTACCAGCAAAATACTCTAAATGACAGACACAAAATATGTCTTTTAAGGATTTGAATAAAGAGAGTCAGAGTTATTGTTGTGTTTTTGTTGCCGTTGGGTTCTACATGGTTCAGTGAGGTGGACCTTTGACCCTGAGCTCACGTGTGACCTCTGACCCCCAGGACCTGGTGTCCAAGATGCTGCACGTGGACCCCCACCAGCGGCTGACAGCGGGCCAGGTTCTCCGGCACCCCTGGGTGACACACAGAGACCAGCTGCCCAAGTACACCCTGAACAGGCAGGACGCCCCACACCTTGTCAAGGTGATTCACGCACGCACGCACACATGCACACACACACACACACACACACACACACACACACACACACACACAACACACGCATCTTTGAGTGTCTCTTGCACGTCTGAGTCTTGTTTCGTCTGAGTCGGTCTCTTTGGCTGACTGTCCACATTGTTGCTGTGATTACATTAGTTGTCATAGTAACAGGGCTGTTCACATATAGCATTTCTGCCGAACTGCCAGCGCCCTTTCCTCAGTCAAAGGAATGGAGGCCGTTCCTGAAAAGCGCTGCAGCCGGTGTGTCTTCCCCCCCTCAGAACGGAGCGCTTTCAAAAGGTCAGAAATGTTCAACTTTTCAGCGAAGTTCTGGGTGACATGAACCGCTTTTCTCAGCCAACCGAACACGATGATGGAGATACTGGCCGTCTCCCATAGCAACAAGTGTGGAGAAAGTGAAAGTGGCAGTGGAGAAATAGGACATTGTAATCAGTGAATTGACGTTACTGTAACAGCGATCATAAAGGCACGGCAGTATGGATTATACCGTACATGTATTGGAAATTTCTGTTAAGTCTTTGCTTGTTCCACAACACTGTATTGCCTGCTAGAAGATCTAACCAGCTGGTCACTGAGCTAGCTGCTGCTAAACTAACGTCAGGTGATTGTTGTCATGATCTGCTTTTTATGCCTCCGCTGGCGATAGCCAGGCCGGAGGCATTATGGATTCATTTGAAACAGAAACAGGCCCTGCTCTCTATACTGTACCTATCACAGCCAACCCTCTCTTCCCTGCCTCTCTCTGGGATACAACTTACAAGATTTGGTCGAGGAAAGGGTTAACTTGTGTTTTCCTTCCAGAGGTTAAAGAGGGATTATGACATTCCAGAAACAATTTTTTTTTAAATATCTACAGGTCCGTAGCTTTGTCAAAAAACACTTTCCCTGCTTCCCATCTTCTCCACCTGATAGCTGGATTGAAGAGTGTATATGTTTCGATCCACTAGGTAGAGGCCTTATATCCAGATTATATAGTATGATTCAAATGGTAGCTTCACCCACTCTCGATCATCTGAAAGAGTTATGGGAGCAAGATTTCACAGATGAGATCTCAGACTTTACCTGGCAGTCAGCGATAGGGATGATTCACTCAACATCCATCTGCATCCGACATGGATTATTGCAATTCAAAGTGTTACACAGACTTCATTTATCGAAAAGTAGGCTTGCCAGGATGTGCCCCGGCTTTGACCCGACATGTTCTAGGTGTAAACGGGCCCCAGCGCCTCTATATCACATGTTCTGGTCGTGCTCATCTCTGGTTCCTTTTTGGTCCTGCATCTTTGAAACATTTTCCTCCATCTGCGGGAAGGACATTGATCCAGACCCTGCCATTGGCATTTTTGGAGTAGCACCTGATGGAGTTACAGTCTCTGGTACTCAAGCTGAGGCTTTAGCTTTTTCATCGCTTCTGGCCCGACGACTAATTTTAATGAGCTGGAAATCAGCTGCCCCTCCATCTCATGCATGTTGGGTCAGAGATGTTATGGCATACCTTAAATTGGAGAAACTGAAATACACTATACGTGGTTCGACTCAGAAATATCTTAGAGTGTGGGGTCCGTTTCTAGATTACTTTGATAAAAATTACCTCTCTCCTCCCAATACTGCCTAACTGACTTTCAGAGATTCAAGTGTTGATGAGTGATCACGAGTGATTGCCAGAACATATATCCTCAGCACTTAGCGTATCCCCTGCAAAGTGTATTGTAATTGTTTGTAGCATTTATTTATTTTTATTATTATTATTTTTGAGTCTTGGGTGTCTGTGTCTCTTGTATTATTATTATTATGTTTTGTCCTATTCTGGTGCTACATGTCTTGCTTTTTCTTATGTCTCTGTTTATATGTAGTATGTTTGAAATGAAAAACCCAATAAACAAATTTGAATAATAACAGGTCAAGGTCACTGTGCCCTCTCAAACGCCATTTTCCAGCTTGTTAACGCGATATCTCACGAATGCCTTGGCGGAATTTAATCAAATTTGCCTCAAACATCGACTTGGACTCAAGGATGAACTGATTAGATTTTGGTGGTCAAAGGTCAAAGGCCAAGGTCACTGTGACCTCTCGAACGCCATTTTCAAGCTTGTTAACGCGATATCTCAGGAATGCCTTGACGGAATTTCATCCAATTTGCCTCAAACATCGACTTGGACTCAAGAATGAACTGATTCAATTTTCGTGGTCAAAGGTCAAGGTCACTGTGACCTCACGAATGCCATTCCCAAGTTCATTAAAGCGATATCTCAAGAACGGCTTAATGGAATTTCTGCCAATTTGGCTCAAACGTCGACTTGGGCGCAAGGATGAACAGATTACATTTTGGTGATCAAAGGTCAAGGTCACTGTGACCTCCAACGCCATTTTCAAGCTTGTTAACGCCATTTCTCAGGAATGCCTTGACGGAATTTAATCAAATTTGCCTCAAACATTAACTTGGCCTCAAGGATGAACTGATTACATTTTGGTGGTCAAACTTCAAGGTCACTGTGACCTCACGAACGCCATTCCCAAGTTCGTTAACGCAATATCTCAAGAACGGCTTGATATAATTTCTTCTGATTTGCCTCAAACGTCCACTTGGACTCAAGGATGAACTGATTACATTTTGGTGGTCAAACTTCAAGGTCACTGTGACCTCATACACCCGATTTCCAAGCTCTGTAACGCAATATCTCAGGAGCGCCTTGACGGAATTTCTTCCAATTTGCCTCAAATGGCGATTTGGACTCAAGAATGAACTAATGGCGGAGGCATAAGTCCGCGTTGCGGTCGTTCTAGTTATTTTTCTCCTGACAAAATGCACTGCAGGCAGTGCTTTTTCCCACGTAAAAAATGCTA
Source organism: Poromitra crassiceps (assembly GCF_964638095.1). Classification (NCBI taxonomy): domain Eukaryota; kingdom Metazoa; phylum Chordata; class Actinopteri; order Beryciformes; family Melamphaidae; genus Poromitra; species Poromitra crassiceps. Next base: position 111,495,131 of record NC_139624.1, read on the forward strand.
TGTGTGTGAACAGCCCTGTAGGTTACTACAGCCACATGGAGGTTGGGTTGCTTATGCTGCATGGAGTCAGCCTGTTTATGTCCTTTATTTCTGTATGCAGATGATTCTGCCTTGTTGGTAACCGGAGAGTGTTTAGAATCAGTTTGATCATCGCTTAGTAAAGAGCTTCAGAATGCAAGCACATGGTTATGCAACAATAAGCTATCACTGCACTTAGGAAAATCTGAATGTATTGTTTTTGGAACAAAGTATAAATTAAGGGACCAACCCAGTTCTTTCTGTTGAATGTAATGGTATTAAGTTACAGGAAAAGTGTTGTGTAACGTATCTGGGAAGTCAGTTGGATCAGTGTATGACCAGTGAATCTATGGCCCTCTCTGTCATTGGGAAGATCCACTCAAAAACAAAATATTCTGCAAGAAGCTACGTCTTTAATTCAATGTCACTATGACTATACCTGAATATCCTGGTACAGTGGTTTAACTAAAGGATCAAAGGACAGGCTTCAAAAAGCCCAAAACAAACTAATGAGGGTCATCCAGTCCATCAACACACATTAGCCCAAACCATTTTAAAGAGTTGAATTGGCTACCCGTTGCAGGTAGAGTTCAACAGTTAAAACGTATCATGGTCTATAAAATATTGCATGACCTTTGTCCAAAGTACATTACTAAGTACTTCCAGTTGGTTCGGGAGACTCATAGCCTGAACACGAGGGCTAGTTTTGCGGACTTGAAAAGCAAAGTTGGGAGAAGTACATTCCTCTATACGGGGGCGGAGGAGTGGAACAAATTCCCTAACGAAATTAAAGCTGCTAATTCTCTGAATAGTTTTAAAAACCTCCTGAAGAAATTCATGCTGAGTAAGATTCAGTAATATAGCGTGTTGGTTTGTATCTTTTCTTGTTATTCTTGATTGTTCTATTTTGATGTTTGTTGTGTCTTGACCACAATGGAAATAAGTTTGACCACTTTTTTGTGTCATCCTGATGAATTATTTTGTACTGTATGCTTGTGGTGTACTGTTTTTTTTTTTTCAATATGTTATTTTCAACTTTTTTTAAACAAAACATGAACAAGACAAACAAATAGGCTCAGACACAAGAAAAATAAATAAAAAAACATACATAATATTGTCGACATTCAGTATTACGTCACGCTACCAGTCACATAGGTGCAAAGAAAAAAAAAGAAAAAAACATACATAATATTGTCGACATTCGGTATTATGTCACGCTACCAGTCACATATGGTGCTTATATGTTTGTAGAAGATATTATGCCCGGGATCCCATGCAAGGGGTCCATGAGAAACCAGCCAGGCGAGTAACCCTTTGCCCCCAACTTCAGCGAGATAGGCCAGAAACGGGTCCCAAATAACTGAAAACTTCCCAAGTGAGCTGGTCCTCAGGAACCGAAGTCTCTCCATCCGTATAACAGAGGTCATATCCGTCAGCCACAATTGAAAAGAGGGTGAAGAGGGGGACTTCCATTGCTTCAGGATTAGTTTCTTGGCAACAGTTGTCCCCTGTATCAGAGACTGTTGTACAGCTGTAGGGAAGTTCAGAGAAGACTCCGAGCAGCCAAAGATGGCGAGTTCTGCCTCCGGCTGAAGGGTTATTTTGTAGGCCTTAGAGTGCCAGTCAAATATTTTGGCCCAGAATCCCGTCAGTGAAGGGCAGAAGCAAAAGGCATGAGATAGTGTGCCCTCCGACACTTGACACCTCTCACACAGTGGTGAGATAGTAGGGAAGATCCTGTGTAATTTCTGCTTGGAGTAGTGGAGACGCTGAGTGACTTTAAATTGGATCAGCTGGTGTCTGCTCTTAACTGAGCAGAGTTGTACCACCGACAGACTCCTTTCCCATTATGTTTACTGTATTTTTTTATTTATCAAATTAATTAATTAATTAATTATTCGCATCCATGGTTTTGGGACTTGAAGCTCGAACGCACGTACTGTAGGTCGGAGATGACGTGTCACTCCCCTCTTCCGTGACCTTCACTGGCTTCCCATCTTGGCACGCATTAAATTCAAAACACTGGTTCTGGCCTACAGGGCAGTACACCAGACAGCCCCCCTGTACTTACAATCTATGGTCAGGCTCCAAATCTCTCACCGTTCCCTCCGCTCCTCCACCAGTGCAGGACGCCTCGCCCCTCCTCCGCTACGGGGGCTCAAAATTCGCTCATCCCATTCGCGACTCTTCTCGTCCCTGGCACCACAATGGTGGAACGAGCTTCCACCTTCGGTCAGGACGGCCGAATCACTGCCGATCTTTCGGAAAAGACTAAAGACACACCTTTTCAGTCTCCATCTGGGCCCTTCTTGAAACTAACTTCTTTCTCTCTCTCACTCTTAAAAAGAAGAAAAAAAAAAGAACTAACCTAAACTAAACTTTACCACTATTCCTTCAGAAGTTGTAGTTGTCATAGACTGTGTTGCGTAGTTGATTGCTCTATTGCTGACAAAAAATGTGTTATTGTAAGTCGCTTTGGATAAAAGCGTCTGCCAAATGTTGTAATGTAAATGTAATGTGTTTCCCACTTGCCACTTCCCACCTCCAACCATAAATGAATGCAGCATTATTCCATTGAGCCCTATCTGACTGGTACTGGATATGTGAAGAAGTCTGTCTGACTCCCCTCTCTCTCTGTGTCCTCCAGGGTGCCATGGCAGCCACCTACTCCGCCCTCAACAGGAAGGTCCCTCCCGTCCTGGAGCCCGTGGGCTGCTCCACCCTGGCCCAGCGGAGGGGGGTGAAGAAGATCACCTCCACTGCTCTGTAACCCCCATCCCCTCCCCACCCCATCCCCAACCCCCCCTACCCCTCAACTCTGACCTCGATCTGCTCCCTGTTGGACCCCTCTGGTCTGCCGGGACAGACTACTGGACCTATAGGAACCGCTAACGCCAAATAGGAGCACAGAAGCCCCCCGTCCCGTCCTGAACATTAATGGAATATTCCAGAGTTCTTTTTCTGTCTTAGCGTAAATTCCTCAGGGTCTGTGCGGTTTTTGGTTCGAACTCAGCGTAATCAATCGACAGCCGGGCTTGGCTGCAGTCAGGCAGTCGAGATTTAAAGGGAAAGTTCACCCCGAAATCAAAAATACATATTTTTCCTCTTACCTGTAGAGCAGGGGTACCCAAACTTTTTTAGGATCAGAGCTACTTACAAAAAATAAAAATAGTCGCAAGCTACTTATTTTCCCCTTGTCCCCCAAATACAAATTTTAGCACATTTTAACAGTATTATATTATTTATTTAATAAAGTTATAATGTTAAATATTGTAGATACTGAGTTAGCTATACATGAGTGGGATTTAGTTTATGCATAAAAAAATATAAAATATTTTTCTTTGACAAGCTACTTATTGATGGCCCGAGATCTACCGGTAGATCACGATCTACAGTACCTATTGGGCACCCCTGCTGTAGTGTTATTTATCCATCTAGATCATTTTGGTGTGAGTTGCCGAGTTTACGAACTACAGCCACTAGCTGCTGTGTAGTTCGGTCGAAATGAAATAGTTCCTACATGAAACTGCTCACAACAAGATCTGTGGATTATCTTGAGTAACCGGGTCATGATGGAAAGAGACATTGCTGTTGAGTTTTTCAAATGTGTTTTTTTGCACTTTGAGCACCACACTCAAGAGCCATGCAGTTCAATTATATTCGAAAGAAGGCAGACATCTCCTACAGCTGATATCTCCAAAACTTGGCAACTCACACCAAAACATTGAGATATAAATAAATAGCACTACAGTACAGGTACGAGGACAAATATGTATTTTGGATTTTGGGGTGAACATTCCCTTTGAGTTGGCGCTGACCCATTATGGTGGGATGGTCCCTGCCTCGGACAATCAGTGCTGCCTCGTAGACCCAGAGAACTCATGCGTCACAAAAACAGATGAGCTGTATTTATTTACACGCAACGGGGAAATCTGATAGAAATCATAGTAATCTAATGTATGCATTTAAAAAATTGAGAAATTGTTATTATACTGTGGTTATTGTACTGCGTAGCTGTAGATTGTGCATTTAAACCTCAAGTAGCCTCTGAGATGACCGTGTCAGCAGACAGAAAAGGGCCGGTGGCGTCGGAGAAGATGGAGCAGAAAGATGTCCACAATCCTTCTCCATCCCAAACTCCTCCCCTCTATGGCCTCACCATGTCGCCATTTTGTATTTCTGTTTACCTGCATCCTCTGGATGATTCCCTGGAGGAAATCTTGGCGGCATACCGTGCATTTATTTTAGCATAAAAATTTTGCCTTGTGCAGCTGTTTGGATGTGTCAGTAAATATAAATGAACAGCCAGTCCCTCCAGGATGTTTTCTTTTGAATGATTGTTGTGATCAAAAATGCTTGATTTTGCAGCGGCTTTTCCCAAAATTGCAATGCAATTTGGAAAGTTTTGTGTGCTTTTTTGTTTTTTTTGTTTTTGAGCTGTAAAATTGCGGGAACTGGCAAAAATAGCAAGTTGAGTGGATTTTTTTTTCTTTTCTTTCCTAACTTCTAATTAATGGCAACTTTTCTCAAAAAGTGCAATACAATTTGTGAAGTTTTGTGATTTTTTTTTAGGTCAAATTGTGGAAATTGGCAAAAATTGCAAATTGAAGAATGTTTTGCCGTTTTTGTGGAGAAATCACAGGAATTTTGAAAAGTTGCAAGCCCCTGCAAATACTGTGGAGATTGTTTGAATTTGCATCACACATGTGGAGGGATTGAACAGCGACATCTTGAGGCAGTTTGGGCTACAAAGGAGGCTGTACCAAGTGATACGAGGACACGGATGACGTTTGCACAACCAACATAGGAGAATGTGGGTGGGAGGTGTGAATTCATCCCGTCGAGGAGTCGGACATTGGAGGATGTCCTGTTACCTGGCAACAAGGTGTACAGGTTACCTGTTACCTGGCAACAAGGTGTACAGGTTACCTATTACCTGGCAACAAGGTTTACAGGTTACCTGTTACCTGGCAACAAGGTTTACAGGTTACCTGTTACCTGGCAACAAGGTGTATAGGTTACCTGTTACCTGGCAACAAGGTGTACAGGTTACCCAACACGTTTCACAAGTGGCGGAACGCTTCCTAACGGCGGAGGAAAACGGCGAGAGCTCCCTGCTTCCACAAACTCTGCCTCTACTGCCACACAGCAACTCAAACTATAGACACTTGAACCTGGATCAGACCTGACCTCTGACCTCCTGTACCTGGATCAGACAGTCTCTGACCTCCTGTACGAGTGTGTGAAGCACTGATGATTTCTGTGTGTGTGTGTGTGTGTGTGTGTGTGTGTGTGTGTGTGTGTGTGTGTGTGTGTGTGACAGACAGACAGGGAGCTGAACTGTAAATATGCCTCCAGCAACTCAGGTTTCTATGAAATAAGACAATGCATTTTATATGTCCAGTAGGAGAGCCATGTATATACAGTAAGCACACATGTGTTCCGGTAGGATCCCAGCATGCTTTTATTGGATACACCATGATGGGTCCTATCCAGAAACACCCCAGCCCAAATGAAAGAAGAGTTATATTCCAGAACGCCATACAGTATATCCATGTTGAAAAATAGAATTAGCCAAAGGTGTCCCGCAGGGGTGTAGTGGGAGGAATGGTGATCAGTGTTGACAATCAGCCCAGCTCTAAACACAATACAAGTTACTGTATACCTCCCACTCTGCTCCTTTGCTCTGTAACTAGGGGCGTAGTGGAGGATAAACGCAAGTAAACGCAGTTTACCCACCTCTCTGAAATGAGGCAGAGTTTACTCGCCTATTTTCAGATCAACTGAGGGGAAACAAGGTGGGTAAACTCCTCACCTTGGATAGTTTAGCCACCTCTGTATTTACCACTACAACCCTGTCTGTAACACCCAGCTATCAGGCATCCATTAACCATGAACCCTCTGAATATTAACCATTATAGGTGAATTATTTCAGATTCAGTGCTTTGTGTAAGGGATGTAACTTTACTGCTCAGAAGAATGTTAAAAAAGTGTCTGTGTCATTGCCTCATATTGGTCTTTCATTATACAGCTTTGGGAAAGGAATGTAAACGGAATGTCTCTTCAAATGATTTTTCTTCCAATTATAAACAGAGGAATAGCTTTTTTCTTTGGTCCTCTCTCTATCCCCCCTCCCCCCCTCTCTCTCTAACCCCCTTCCTCTCTTCATTTTGTCCCGTCAACGAGGCCGTCCTGCCTCCCGCTCCGCATCACATTCAGCCCTGCTGCTAGTCCAGCTCTTTGTTTTTGTATCCGCAGCCAGAGTCTGACTTTATTCAAAATAATAAAAGGATGTTCAGCAAAAGAGGTGTGGGATGATTTAGGATTATTTCCTTCTACTTGAGTTGCACTCTCGTCTCTATGGAAACTTTAAGGATTCTCTCACACACGCACACACAAAACAGAATAACACAATGCTGAAAATAAGTGGTATTGCCGTTTAATTAGATGAGAAAATAAAAAGACAGGATAATTTTGAGGAGAGAGTGAAGGACCCCTAATGTAGTCCACATTGGGGCCACGGACCATGTCTATCAAGTCCCCAGTGTGCGAGTCAGAGTTGAATCCACATGACCTGAGTCAGTGTAGGAAATGTTAAAATATTTTGGGGGCAACTCTTGATGAAGGTCACCATGACCGAAACATCATACAATAAATCTACTGGGAGCAAGTCTCTGCAGTGTGCGGACTCTACTTTTTTACCACCTTATGTTCCAACACAGGGGTCAGCCAGTTACTTCCTATTGTGTTTACACTTCCTGTGACAGTACAGTACCTTTTATTTTTTTATATTGATCATTTCATCATTGCATTACATTACATCAGGTAAAACAGTGTTTTGAACAGGAAGTCATAACACAACTGGCTCAAGTGGGCTGGGCTACATAATGTTTTTGTTTTGTTTTTACTGAAGAGTGGATGTGCATGTTGTATGTTGAAAAATATTTTCAGGCAGAATACTGTATTTCCTCTAACAGTGGCCATTTCCCACAATTTAAGATCAACAAGCTTAATTAATACAATCTGAGAAATATTAGTATTCATTTTTCATTTTTGGTTTCATTTGGTTCTTTGGTAGACAGGACAGATGCAGGCAATACTCCAGATCAGTGGGTGGCGCTGTCATGCACCCGGAAAATAGTTTTTCATTTCCACAACAGAGAGCCAACATGGCGCCCACCAGACGAAAATTTGATGTTGAATTCAAAGAGAGAGTTGTGCAGTATGCAGAAGAAAATTCAGGAGAGAAAACTGCAAGGCACTTTAACATAGACGCCAAAAGAGTCAGAGACTGGAAGAAACAGAAGAGTGAACTGCTGCTAGCTGACAAGGGGAGAGCACGGCTAGCTGGAGGTGGCAGGAAGAAAGTGAGCTCGGAGCTTGAGATACGGCTCTCAGAGTGGATTCACTCCATGCAGGACAAACACAGCCGAGTCTCGAGAACAATGATCCAAAACAAAGCCAAGGAGATCTACCCTTCACTGAGTGATGGAGGCAAGATGTTTGTGGCTAGCAGGGGTTGGCTACACAAATTTATACAGCGCAACAAGGAGCTATTTAACAAGCAACATGATGACGATGATGATGAGGAGGAAGATAGTGACCACCTTAAATTCATCAAGGTAAGCTGGCAAGCTGCAATGATCTATTTTTTTAGATCTGATTTTGCTTGCAGCTGAATCTGATTATGACTGTCCTGTAAACCAAACTGTAGCCTCTAACCTTTGTATTATTATTAACAGAAAACGGTCTTACAAGTGCAATATTCAAGTATAAACAAGTAGAATAGAAAAACATACATAACCAGACAACAGAAAATACAATAAAATAGAAGAAATAGAAGAAACAAAATTTATTTTAAACTGTAGCCTATAACTCTGATGTATAAACAAACAAACAAAACAAGGTCCTCAGTTTTGTATTTATTTATTGTGACACTGTCACTGGGCATATTTATTCATGTTTCACAGTGTAAATCTGGAAATGAAGGGATTATATCCACGGGCACTTCATTTTATTAACAGCATAATGCAGGAACACAAATTTAACAGTAAAGTCTAGAAGAGCCGCACAATGAAATTATTTTATCCTCATTGAAGTCACCTAACGAACACAACAGAAGCGGATCAGGAAAGAGGAAGGCTTAGTACTAGAATATGAGCAAATTAGTCTCAGAACTGATCCTCCTCATTAGTTTCTCAGCATTCGAGTCTCAGCTAACCCCCCCGTTATTTACTTTTTCATACATGTAGCAATCACAATAAAACAGTTCTTGCCTTAAAGAAAATGTTGTCCGTCAAAACGTGTTGTTAGCTATTCGTGTTCTTGAATGTTGTATAGTAGCAAATTGCACAAAATTCGGCACTGCTCTGTCAGGTTCCCAGCAGCACACTCCCCAAGTTTGTAGTCGATCAGATGAATGGCTATGGAGATAAAGCGTTTTTTGTGTTGCCAGTAGGTGGCGCTATGCCAACTTGCACAGAATTCAGCTCCCTGCACTTCCTTGAGTCCCCCTAAGCGCACTCCTCGAGTTTGAAGTCGATCGGACGAACAGTTCTCAAGATAAACCACTTTTTGTGTGGCCAATAGGTGGCGCTGTGCTGAATTGCATGAAATTCGGCACTGCACTGTGTCGAGTTCCCATCAGTGCACTCCCCAAAGTTTGAAGTCGATCCGACCAACGGTTCTCGATGGCATGCAGCAGATAATGCTCATCCATAAGCAGTGGTGGAAATGGCCAGGTTTTACTCTGGGAACCGGGGGTTCCTGGAGGTGGTGTTGCCCTAGAGAGGATATTATTTCTGAATGCGTGACTCATTATAGCCTACTAGGGGTGTCAAAAATAATCGATTATAAGATGCATCGCGATGCGGACATGCACGATTCTGCATCGATTCACAAATGTCAAAAATCTTTTTCTTTTTCTTTTTCTTTTTAAATAATCGAATAAAATATAATGGAAGTACATGCAGTTGTTTATTTGGATCATAATACAATGCAATTCCAAATGCACTTTTATTTTAAAAGTAGCCACACAGTGAGAAAAAAGAAAGTGAGAAAAAAAAAAAAAAAAAAAAGTGATGGATCGATTGAAGATGCATCGAGATGCATCTTCTTGTGCAATAATAGGGTCTATGGCCAGATCAGTTGGAACTTGAAGGAGTGCAGAACTGAAGACAGATGTTCACATATCGAACGTGTTTCGCGTTAATAAGTTATTATTATTATTATTATTATTACACAGGATGGGGGTTCCTGGAAGTGGTGTTGCCCTAGAGCAGAGGTTCTCAAATGTTTTTCAGCCAAGGACCCCTTATAAGATAGAAAATATACCGGGGACCCCCTCATTCTGATTTGTGATTTTGGGCTCAGCTTGTTTCCATGCCAACGTGCTTGACATTTAAATTGATAGGTTTTATTAATTAATACACAGGACAAGATGTTACTATCCCTTGTGCCAAAATCCGAGGAAAAACACATTTAGAAGCCCAATCCAGAATAAAACAAGCTAACAGGCTAACAAACTAATAAACAAGACACAAATCACCAGTTACCTACCCTAGCCAACAGCAGTATGAAGCATGTCATTGGGGTTTTCAAGTGGGCACCTTCCTTCACCGACGTTTCGTTAAGTTAGGCCCACGACACCTCAAGAAGCCTTAACGGTGTAATCCAGCGTCCAGATTAGAATGTAATCCATGAACCATTTTAGATTTAAAGCATAACATATTTTCGTTGAACTATGAAGCTTTTGCACACAAAAAAAAGTTTTGTCCCCCCCCCCCCTAAAAGCTTTTCGCGGACCCCCTGGCAAAGTGCCATGGACCCCTTCCCTAGAGGATATTATTTCTGAATGTGTGACTCATTATAGCCTACCATTATAGCCACGTAAAAATGTCTTACAAATCTCACTTAACTAAGATCACTGAGCTCTACTGATTATTTCCCTTTGATTTTATTCATGGCAGACTTGATTAAGCTTACAAATACATGTTCTCCTACCATTCTCTCCTCATTTCATGCTGCCCTCTCTCTCATGTTTACTTAACCTTAACTTAACATTCACTCTCAAGGAGTCCATGTTGACTTACGTAACGACCCTGCGTTGACTGTTCTCACCTCCTTTCAACGACCCTACGGCCAGATCAGTTGGAGCTTGAAGGAGCGCAGGACTGAAGACAAATGTTCAAATATTGAACGTGTTTCGCGTCTGAATCGCACGGAAACAGGGCACTGCACTCAGGTTTCTCTCAAGAACCGTTCGTCCGATCGACTTCAACTTTGGGGAGTGCGCTTAGGGGGACTCAAGGGAGTGCACGGAGCTGAATTCCGTGTAATTTGGCATAGCGCCACCTACTGGCAACACAAAAAGTGCTTTATCTCATCCATTCATCTGATCGACTTCAAACTTCAAACTCGGGGAGTGCGCTTAGGGGCACTCAATGGAGTGCAGGGAGCTGAATTCCGTGCAATTTGGCATAGCGCCACCTACTGGCAACACAAAAAGCGGTTTATCTCGAGAAACATTTGTCCGATTGACTTCAAACTTGGGGAGTGCGCTGCTCGGACTCAGATGGAGTCCGGTGCTGCATTTCATGCAATTTGGACTTATTCCAGGACTGTCTGTATGTCTGTCCTTCGCGTATCTCGAGAACCGTTTGTCGGATCAACTTCAAACTTGCGCTTAGGGGGACCTGACAGAGTGCAGTGTGTGTGCCGGGGGGAAGCGCTCACGGGGTGGTGCATGGGGGAACGGGCATTGCACTAGCACTTTTAAAAGAAGGAATTAGATATAAAGGCCTGTGTCAAATAAGCTTGCTCAATGCTCCCAATAAAGGCCTGTAAATAAATATTAGAGGAAATAATACGGTATTAGATCGCTAGCTAGCTGCTGTTTTGTTGTTAGCTAGCTTGTGGCAGTGTTTGCTGTGATAAAAAATGAATAAAAAGCTTGCACACTGCATGGGCTCCAGTTTCCAGTGTTTTTATTTTAACACCCAAAAAAATGTGACGTTTCGAGCGTGAAGCTCTTCATCAGACTGTGTTTTCTGTGATGGCTGACGTCAGCAACAGGGTCTTAGTAACTTAAATGCTGATTCGGATCTGACCATGTGTTCAAGAGATAACCCTTTCAGCATGTAAGAAGTGTGTTACTACCCCTGAATTAAAGAAACCTAAAAACTCTCTCTGTCAGGAGTCTGCTGTGTGCGCAGTGGGCAGAGGTGGTACTGCAGGGACCAGGCCACCATCCTCAGCCAGAGCGGAGAACAGGAACTGGGACGACCTCAGGGGAACAGAGCAGATAACAGCCGTTGACGAGGGCGGGGATGTAGCTCGCCATGAAGTCCAATACTCGATGCCCATGAAGGAAGAGCCTGAGATGTTTACGGACACAGAGATAGAAGAGGAGGAGGAGGAGGGGGTGTATGTATTTGAATATTCCAATGCAGAAGAGGAGGGAGAAAGTTACCAATTTAAAATGTCTGTAGGCAAACAGCTCCCGACCAAGCAGCAGATGAAACACCCGGCGGCCAGGGGACATTTCAGAAGGCCCTTCGCTCAAAAGACTGGGCCAAAAGACAAGAGGAAGAAGAAGCTGAATGGAAAGAAAGTAGAGAAACACTCTGTGTTGTCTGTGAACATGGCGCCCACCAGACGGAATCGGAAATTTGATATCAAATTCAAAGAGAGAGTTGTGCAGTATGCAGAGGAAAATTCAGGAGCGAAAACTGCAAGGCACTTTAACATAGACGCCAAAAGAGTCAGGGAGTGGAAGAAACAGAAGAGTGAACTGCTGCTAGCTGACAAGGGGAGAGCACGGCTAGCTGGAGGTGGCAGGAAGAAAGTGAGCTCGGAGCTTGAGATACGGCTCTCAGAGTGGATTCACTCCATGCAGGACAAACACAGCCGAGTCTCGAGAACAATGATCCAAAACAAAGCCAAGGAGATCTACCCTTCACTGAGTGATGGAGGCAAGATGTTTGTGGCTAGCAGGGGTTGGCTACACAAATTTATACAGCGCAACAAGGAGCTATTTAACAAGCAACATGATGACGATGATGATGATGAGAGGGACAGTGATTTGGAGGAGGATAGTGACCACCTTTCATTCATCAAGGTAAGCTGCAATAATGTTAATATCTAAGGATAATATTTCTTATTTTTTGAGTTGCGATTTTGCTTGCAGCTGAATCTGTTTGTAAGGACTGTGCTGTAAACTGGCTATTACTGTTTATGACCTCTAAGGCAGGGGTTCCCAAACTTAAGGATGCCGCGGCCCACTTTGAAATCTGAAAATCTTCCGGGGCCCACCGAACCCTTAATCACAACTCTGATCAACACACGAGACTAAGATGATGTATTTCTCTACATGTTTTTTTATATTATATATATTTTTATTTCATTAACAGAGCATGTGAACTTGGGCGTAAGGGAAATTAATAATCCATCCACAACATACAAAAACATTTGGGCAAAATACCCAAAAGCACATTGCCAACATTTTCTCCCCCCTTTCTCATCAGAAGTATTTGCAACACATTTGTTGAGACAAAATGTGATGAGCAACAACAGAAGAAATCAATCCACAAGCTATTAATGCTAGGCTGTGAAAAATGCTACCTTATCTGTAAAGGGGAGACTCGTGGAGTCGTGGGTCCCCATTGAACCAATTTTCATTCAGATAAATTGAGCTGAGAGGTCAAGGGACCCCTTTGAAATAGTTTTCCCTCGCCAAAATTTAACCTACGTTTGGAGCATTATTTAGCCCCCTTCCCCACAAGCTAGCATATTATGCTTGGTATCAATGGATGTCATAGGTCTTCTAAGTTCTTCTGATAACAGGATCTTCACTGTAGCTTTAAAAATGACCCTGCTACAGCCATTTGATTGCCCGCGAAAATCTGGTGTTGGCAGACCACTCGTGGCCCACCTGCAGTACCACCACGGCCCACTAGTGGGCAACTGTTTGGGAATCACTGCTCTAAGGTATAAACAAACATAGGGCTTGACGATAAATCAATAGCAATATATAATATCTGCAATAGACAATTCATCAATACAATAAGAAAATAGTTCAATATCTATCGATATGTCCCTTGATAATGGAACGTGTTATGAGTGACACAAACAGCCAATCAAACATCAAAATCCTAAAGTTCCCAACTGAGCATATTTATTACACAGCTGCAACACTCGATTTGTGTGTTTTTATGCCTCCGCCGACGATAGCCAGGCCGGAGGCATTATGGATCCGGGTTGTCCGGCCGTTCGTCGGTACGTACGTCCGTCCGTCCGATGTTCGTTAATGCGATATCTGAGGAATGCCTTGACGGAATTTCATAAAATTTGCCTCAAACATCGAGTTAGACTCAATGATGATCTGATTAGATTTTGGTGGTCAAAGGTCAAATGTCAAGGTCACTGTGACCTCACGAATGCCATTCCCAAGTTCGTTAAAGCGATATCTCAAGAACGGCTTGATGGAATTTCTTCCAATTTGGCTCAAACGTCGACTTGGGCGCAAGGATGAACGGATTACATTTTGGTGATCAAAGGTCACGGTCACTGTGATCTCTCCAACGCCATTTTCAAGCGTGTTCCATATGGTATGAGAACCATCATACTAGCTTTAAACATGAACCCGCCACACCCACGGGAAGACAGTAATATCAATTGCAGACTTTCGGGCCCACCCAAAAGGTGGTGGGGACAATTTTAGCTCCTCAGAAAAGTGGGTGGGACATGTCCCACCCTAAACCTACGCCCATGCGTCCGATGTTCGTTAACGCAATATCTGAGGAACGCCTTGACGGAATTTCATCAAATTTGCCTCAAACATCGACTTGGACTCAAGGATGAACTGATTCGTTTTTGGTGGTCAAAGGTCAAAGTTCAAGGTCACTGTGACCTCACGAACGCCATTTCCAAGCTTGTTAACGCAATATATCAGGAACGACTTGACGGAATTTCTTACAATTTGGCTCAAACGTCCACTTGGACTCAAGGATGAACTGATTCGATGTTGGTGGTCAAAGGTCCAGGTCACTGACCTCACAAACGCTATTTTCAAGCTCATTAATGCGATATCTCAGGAATGCCTTGACGGAATTTCTTCGAATTTGCCTCAAATGTCCACTTGGACTGATTACATTTTGGTGGTCAAAGTTCAAGGTCACTGTGGTCTCACAAATGCCATTTTCTAGCTTGTTAACTCATTGAGTGCCAGCCACTTTTGGAGAATGGACGCTCCCAGTGCCAGAGTTTCAGAGCTTTTTTCAGTGATTTCTCGAGGCCCACAGAATATTGTGTGATATTACTATGTAAACACCGAACACGCAAAAAGAACGATGAGACTCTCTTCTATCATCAGCAAAAACAGGTTTATTGATATCATTTTCCGTTCTTTAGTTATCAGCCGGAGAAGATAGCTTGATTTAACCAAAAACAGCCGTTTTTTTCTAGAAGCTGAGATAATGAGCCTTTTGTGAAATTAAACATTTCAAGCACATCACTGACTCTGAAGCTAATTTTCTGATGTAGTCACACCTCAAAAATAATTTCCTTCAATAAAACAGTGAAGGCCAGGGAATTTTGTTTGGCAGAATAATATTTTTTAGCTGCAACCAGCAGCGCTGGCCCCTGCGTGCGCTGCTGGTTGCAGCTTCTTGCTGGTCTTGATTTGCTGCTGGTGGGCATCGGATATTCTGGCTTGCGTTTGCCAATCCTCTCCTGCTGTCTGGGTCTGTCTGGGTCAGTGTTGTGTGCTGCTCTGCGTGCCCCCCCCCCCCCCCCCCTCAACTGCAAACCCCTCCTCCAGTCCGTGGGAGTGTCTCTGGTGGCTTTCTACTGTGTTTGCTGTGCACAGTGAAGGGTGCGCTACATCCAGCTTTTTTACAGCGTTCCGCGTGTGTTTGTCACCGGCTCCCATGCTTCCAGTTGAGAATAATAACAACTCCACGGCTGATCATGCGGATGGGCTGTCGCAGCGGACATGGAGGGGCTCAATTGTGGCAGCAGATTGGCTGCTGCAGGCACAGCTAACGTTATGATTCAAGCATATCGATGCATACGGATGCGATGCGATTTCCGTTTCCCCAACGACTTCTTCTCTGTTTTTCTCTGCCTTTCTGTAATCTGGAGAGCACTGTCGCCACCTAAGGGTTCTGTAAAATAGGTTATAGACCTCCAATAGCTACAATATTTGTACAGGAGATGTATCGGGCATTGATCCACGTCCCACCGTCAAAAAACGCAATTGACGACAATCGTCGTCTTTGGCACTCTACGTTACTAATCGAATTGACGACGATTATCGTCATTGGCACTCAATGAGTTAACGTGTTATCTCAGGAACGCCTTGACGGAATTTCGCCACATTTGGCTCAAACGTCCACTTGGACTCAAGGATGAACTGATTGCATTTTGTTGGTTAAAGGTCAAGGTCACTGTAACCACACGAACGTCATTTTCAAGCTCGGTAACGCCATACATATCTTCACATTTGGCTGAAACGTCAAAGTCTGGACAGACGGCGGAGGCATATATCTGCGATGCGATTGTTCTAGTTAATTGTTGCGTTAACATTAAAATGATTACCTGTGTGCCTTGATGAATAAGCTGGTTCAAAATGAAGTGGTTAAATTTAATATTTTTTCTCATGGTCTTTATTAACTCATTGAGTGCCATGGACGTCCTTCGACGTCCAATTAAATAGTGACGTAGAGTGCCACGGACGTCCTTCGACGTCCAATGCGTTTTTTGACGGTGGGACGTCGATCAAAGCCTTCCGCAGCTCCTGTACAACTATAGTAGCTATTGGAGGTCTATAACCTATTTTACAGAACCCTTAGGTGGCGACAGTGCTCTCCAGATTACAGAAATACAGCCTGACAAAGCCGTGATCAAAAGACAAACCGCGCTCATGCTGCGCGGATTGATTGCTGTTGGCAAGCAGCCCAGAGCCATCTACATGATGGCTCTGGGCTGCTTGCCAACAGCAATCAATCCGCGCACACAACTGCAGCTCCTCTGCCTGTCTGTCTAGTGCCTTTTAAACATGTTATCTGGATCATGTCCTGCTAGAGAGAACAGGATATTTTCAGGTTTTGCCTTTCTAAACATGAGGGGTCTTTGTTAAGAAACAACTGGATATGAGCCGTTTTTTCTGCCAGTGGGCGGCGGGGGGGGGGGGGGGGGGGGGGGGGGCGGCGCGGTAGCATCTATCAAAAACAAGAAATGTGATAGGAAACAGCTTTAGCGAATTTGTAACCAAACAAAAACAAATCAAGTCATATCTGACTTGTTTTAAATTTATTTCTCCCCACAAAAGTTTGATAGCCTATCAGTCAGTCAGCTCCTATCCTCTCCACAGTGTGGATGCACAGTCTGCCTGCCTGACAAATCTGGAGACTTCAAAAAACATGTTTTAACGGAGTCCATTGACAACGAGGGGTGGCAATGTGCCAAAAATGCCTTTGTTAAGCTACATAAAGCCACGCAGTCAAAATAGTGGTCGGACTGTCGTCAATCACTGTGGGTGATTTATTTTATGACATTCAAGTCATATCTGACTAGTTTGAAATGTATTTCTCCCCACAAAACTTTGATAGCCTATCAGTCAGAGTCAGTCAGCTCCTATCCACTCCGCAGTGTGGGCGCACAGTAGCGTCAGGGACGATGAAAATTAATTTGGGGATGGAGCCATACGATAGCCTAAACACGCTCTGCTCATTATGAACAGCGTTAAAAATGACATGCCACACACACACGCACACTAAACAGACATGCGGGCACTGGCAGAGAGACAAACAGGCAGATAGAGCGGCACGCATTGCGCAAAAAGTGTCAGAATGTCGGCTGCTCTTTGTGATAGTTGTTTCATTTGCTTCAGTCATCCTGCTGCCTCGTATTCTCAGGAGCGCGTTTCTGCTCCACTTTTCACTTTCCTTCCCTGCTGCCTCTCTGCAGTCAAGCCAGCCCTCACCTCGGAAAGCACGGTCATTCTAGCACCCACTTAACAAACCAAGCCGTTTTTGCAGCACTTGAGGAAACCGTGAGTTTGCTCGTTGATATAAGCGATTGCCCGAACGATTCATTAATTAATAAACTACCGAACGTGAAGTGAGTCACTTGAGCCACACCCGCCCACTCAGACATATGCGGATCATATCGTTCCACTGTTTAACATGACCAGCGCTTGCGTGGAAGCGGATCTTATACCGGTGGTCGAGGTAGATAAGATACGGAGTCTCGGGAGTGCGCGTAGGCCGGCTAATTGTTGTTTAACATGCAGGCCAACCGGCTAGGTGCAGGTTATAATACGGATTCCACTGCATGTTAAGAAGTGGCTTCTGTCTGCATAGATAGTTTCTCAACACACCAGAAAGGCAGCACCCAACGCCGAAGGGCCAACCCTTACCTGCAGTCGCATTGGGCATTTCCTCATTGCTGCTGTGAGCTGCCAGGAGCCGCGCGGCACAAAAACAGAGGCTCCGAATAGACTTTGTGCGTGTGGGGAGGAGTTTACAGCTGACTCGGGGAGAGGGGGGGACAGGGGGGTGGGGCACGCATGCACCACAGAACTAAACCAGGTCACATCATCAAAAAAATATTAGCTAGAGTCAGTGAATGTGCTTGAAATAATGCATTTCACAAAAGGCTGAATATCTCAGCTTCCTGATAGAAAAGCATATTTTTGCTGTTTTTGACCTATCTTCTCCGGCTCATAACTAAAGAACGGAAAATGGTATCAATAAACTTTTTTTTGCTGATGATACAATAGAGTCTCCTTGTTCTTTTTGCGTGTTCGGTGTTTACATAGTAATATCACACAATATTCTGTGGGCCTCGAGAAATCACTGAAAACGCTCTGAAAACTCTGGCACTGGGAGCGTCCGTTCTCCAAAAGTGGCTGGCACTCAATGAGTTAATAATAGGCTATTAAAAATGATCAATAATTAAACAATATCGACTGATATCAAATATTTGATACCAGTCGATATCAAATAAGATTTTTTTTTAACATTTTAAAGTAAAATGCATGAATTTCGTGTATTTGAGAAAGCTTAAGAGCAAAATTAAAAGGCTAGATCTATGAAGAACATGTCATCATTACTGTGATGTGGGTTTACAATGACAAACTAAATTTCTCCCTATAGGTCAGGGATACTCAACTTGCTTTGCCACTTTCGTGAAATGATAGAAGGCGAGGGGCCAGTTAATAAACAAACAATATACATTTTTCTGTAGCGGATTGTAGGTTTTTGGGGTGTCAGCCGGAGCTTAGGCTGACAATGTTGTGCACACCCGATAGATAGTTAGTTAGGTTAAGTTAGTTAGGTTAAGTACATACATAAGTGCCTGGGTAGCGAGCAGATGACAATTTGACATTTGACAATATTGACGGTATTTGACAATTTAGCAGCTAAATCATAGATTATTGAAAGATATTCCATATTCTATACTGAAATGCTATAACAGAAGTATTGGCCAGAATGACATGAACATTTATTGGACACTTATTCAGCGGGTATCTTGCATGTTGCGTTCAGGTGCACTGTAAAAAAATAAAAAATAAAAAAATCTTATGGGTCAACATTTTTTTGTGGCGGTCAAAATCCTTTTGTGGCGGTACACTATGCACTAACCAAACAGTAAAGTCTAGAAGAGCTGCACAATTCAATTATTTCACCCCAATCAAGATAGCGGAGAGCGAGCAGGAAGTTAGCCGACCCGTCTAGTGGAAATCTCTGGAGCATTCCGTCGTCGATTACCGTAATTATCGGTAAATCATAACAAGAGTTATCCCAAGGTGCTTTCAAACAAGCAGGCTTTGTCCTAAAATACGAGCAACTAGAAGTGCACTTGGAGAGCACAGACCTCCGCCAAGGCAGCATCTTAGTAACTTAAATGCTGATTCCAACCTTCTATTCAAGAGATAAACCTTTCAGCGTGTTCAGAAGAGTGTTACTACCACTGAACTCAATAAAACTGAACAGATTTTGCATGGCACTGCTACCATAGATTTTGCACCCTGAATTGTATGCAATACCGTTTATTATGTGTTATAACCAAGTATTGTTTTATTTATAACAGATACATGGTGGATATGAATTGTTCTGCTACACTAAACCTAAAAGCTCCTCTCTCTGTCCTCTGTCAGGAGTGTGTTGAGCACCCAGTGGGCAGATGTGGTACTGCAGGGACCGGGCCGCCATCCTCAGCCACAGTGGAGAACAGGAACTGGGACGACCTCAGGGGAACAGAGCAGATAACAGCTGTTGACGAGGGCGGGGATGTAGCTCGCTACGAAGTCCAATACTCGATGCCCATGAAGGAAGAGCCTGAGATGTTTACGGACACAGAGATAGAAGAGGAGGAGGAGGAGGGGGTGTATGTATTTGAATATTCCAATGCAGAAGAGGAGGGAGAAAGTTACCAATTTAAAATGTCTGTAGGCAAACAGCAGATGCAACACCCCATGGCCAGGGGACATTTCAGAAGGCCCTTAGCTCAAAAGACTGGGCCGAAAGACGATAGGAAGAAGAAGCTGAACGGAAAGAAAGTAGAGAAACACTCTGTGTTGTCTGTGAACATGGCGCCCACCAGACGGAAATTTGATATCAAATTCAAAGAGAGAGTTGTGCAGTATGCAGAGGAAAATTCAGGAGAGAAAACTGCAAGGCACTTTAACATAGACGCCAAAAGAGTCAGGGAGTGGAAAAAACAGAAGAGTGAACTGCTGCTAGCTGACAAGGGGAGAGCACGGCTAGCTGGAGGTGGCAGGAAGAAAGCCAAGCCAAGCAGCGGGTGGTCTCGCAGTGCCAGCCGTAGATGATATCCTCCGTCGCTGGAAGCTTGATGACGTCGACGGTGGATCTGACTATGTGAGACTAAGCAGCGGGTAGCTCCGGGTCTGAAAAGTGACGCTGACGCCAATGCAGAAGTGCCTTAACCTCTTGCATGGCAAGAGGTTAAGGCTGTTCATCTGTCATTTATGTGATTAATTAGGTAGTTAATTCTGAACAATACTGTTAAGGCTACATACCAAATTAACTGGCTGAATCTTGCGCATCGAACCATGTCTTCCTTTTTCAGATCAGATCAACACAGCAGAAGTTATAGCTGTCTTTGTACAAAGACAAAGACAACATTTCAGATTATTTGGCTTTTTGGAAATCCGCCTAGGTATCTCCCTACAAAAACCAGTGCCAAATACTCATGATTTGGTATTTTTTCATCTTCTTTGAGTTGGGATGTGGTAAGGCCTGTGGCTATGTTTCCATTGGGTTTCTAGCCATAAATACAACAACCACAGGTATCTGTTTACACTCTAAAAGTGTTTTTTATTCTAGGCGAGAATCAACCACTGTGTTTGAGCTGGTGTTACTCAGGGTCAGTAACACATAGAGTCATTCTGACACTTGGAACAGAAACTTCAACGTCTACCTTTCAGAAAAGGTCAGGCAGTTGTCTGTAACCCTAGCGGTTCAGCCACAGTAAGCATTTAAGTTTGGGTATGTTGTTTTCACCATTTTCTTCAGAAATAGGTGGCTTTAGAAGAGGTTAAACATACATTATTTCTAATGGCCAGCAGGGGGCGACTCTGATTTATTACCTCTGTAAACACAAACCCATATTTATTAGTCACAAACAGCCATCTTTACAAAGGCATGCACCCACACGTGCATGTGAAAGTTTGGAAAATACTTGATTTTAAATGTCATATTTTCAAGGTTAGGAATATGCTTGAATTTGAATATAGTCCTTGAAAAGTACTTGATTGTTACCATAATCTGGTGTTTCATCTCTACAAAATCACTCGTCAACCAAGAATATTTTAATATCTGAAATGAGACAATCCCCATAGTCATTTATTGTCTCCTAGCATGTCACACAACACACGGAGCAGACAGCGGGGTAGATCAGAGCTCCACTCTACGTCATGAGGGCGAGTCTTGGGCGGTATTAAGTTATCACGGTATACCGGGGTATTTAGTATGATTTACAATACCGTCAAAACAGTTTTCTATCTTTTTGTTCAGCCAAAATAGTCACAAGTGTCTTTGCCTGTGCTGAGCTTTGCCTAAATTATTTTTATACATCTTTTTTTTTTTTGCCATTTGTACTCTAATTTTTTAACCTTATTAATAGGCAAGCATATACATGTTAGCAACACTATAATGTTTAAGACCACTTTAAACTGAACCTGTTACAGGCTTGCCCATAATGGTGTCCATTCTGTTCGTCTAATGGTCATTCTCAACAACATTGTGCATGTAAATAAAGTTTTCTGTAACAGAAGTTGCAATTTTTTTTAATTGATGGACATGAATTTATACAACAGGAACTTAGCCAACAGAAGAATTATTTTGAGGTACAAAAGAAACACTTAACACAATTGGCTGGTCTAATGTCAGGAAGGTATTATAAAGGTATGAAAAAGTAGATACTATCCAAATAGCGCTGTGAAATTTATCCTCCGCTTTTCTCTCATTCTGGCTCGTCCTCCATGGGCAGGTCAGAAGCGGTGGGCAGCTTTTCCTCACAGCCGTCGCTGGTCAGGCAACAATCTAATTTGCATGTTTTTAGTGCGGGTATTGACGTTATATGGAGGGAACCCCAGGGGAGAACATGCAAACTCCACACAGAAAGGCCCTTTTCACGAGATAACCAGAGTTCCTACGCAAGTATGGAAAAGGATATAATTACATTTTAGTAATTTCCAGGTCTGGAAAAGTATGGAAAAAGGAAAAGAGTATGGAAAAATATTTGTTTCCAGAGTATTGTCTATTGTGACTATCTGTTTTTCTAAATAATAAATAAATAAATTGATAATACAAGCGAGTGCTTTACCATGGCATCAGAATGTAACAGACATGTTAACAGTTGGATTTTAAAACCATTTAGTTACATAATAACTAGCGCCAACCCAACCCGGTCTCATTCCTGGGGTGTCATGGTCAAAATACGTAAATTTGCCACGCTCCCTCTGCGTCATTATTGCTGATGAGAAAGGGCCAAAGGACCAGTAGTTGAAAGAAGAAGAAAAAAACTAACCCTGAACAAGTGGATACAAAAGGTTTTTCAATTGATTCTGGTACGTTTGGGCATGTTAAATACAGTAATGTACTAAAACCTCTGAAAATCTGACTCCTGGAAAGGGGTCATTTTCAAGATGGTTGAATAGTAAATTGAGATATAACCATTTTAAGCTCCTGGCAGCTGCCATCTTGAAAATGACCCCTTTCTGTAAATTAGACTTTCCAAATTTTTTAGTGTTATTTAGCATGTCAGAATCCATTGAAAACCCTTTTGTATCAATTTGTTCAGGGTTCAACCATATGACTGGCCTAATGCTCAAGAAGGACCGTTCGTTGGACCTTCTGGAGATCACCGGCTTGCGGTGACCCCCAATGGTCTTGAATGTAATACATCTGAGGTGGTTAAAGTCGCACTAGGGAGAAGGGGTGGGAGTGGCGGACCAATTCGAGACCTGGTTCGAATCCCCGACCCAAACCATAACCCTAACCCCAACCAAGTTGCTGTTGTAAAACTGTTGTTTTACTTACCTAAACTTAGGGCTGGGTAATAATTCAATATTACCATTTATAATCTTTTGTGGAATCATATCGTGATGATATGAAGATAATTTAATATTGTGACACTTATTTCAGCTGTCTAAATTGATGATGACAAGCACGTTTTACTTAAAAACTCAGATAAATGAGGTATGGTAGGAATATTATTTGAATATTTCTGTTTAATTTGTCACACCTAAGCTAACATCATCATTCGGTTCAATTATCTCTGCCAGAGGCAAGGTTATGTGATCGGTCGGTCATGTGTGTCTGTTCCCTCCTCGCTGGGTTGTGTTATTATCAATGTGTGTCATAAATAACTGATATCACAATTGCTCAAGTGACATCACTGATGACATCATGGATGACATCATTGAGGGCTGATGAGGTTGATGCTGAGGGAGCCATTGTGACAGCATCAGCAATGATAGACATCGGTGATGTCACTCGAGATTTGTGACATCTGTTATTTATGACAGACGCTGATCAATGATGTCATAATAACACAACCCAGCACCAACCTTCAACAGTGGAGTCCAGACTTCTGCTCCTGTGTGGGAGGGAGGTCGAGTTTTTCAGCGTAGAGCAGAGATGTAGGGAAACAGTAGATGGATGAATCCAGAAGTAGGCGGTAATACAACATAAATAATGCCAACTGCCATAAAACACCACAGAAGAAGAACCTTCAACAGTGACATGTCAGGTGTAACATCAGTGGGGGGGGGGGGGGGTCCCCCCCTGCAGAGACATGAGCAGAGGGATATGAGAGAGAAAAGCGTAAACTTTTGCAAAACAGACCTAGATTCAGTATGGGATCTGTCTAATATCTGTATATGACAGGTCTAGCAGTACAGATTCCAGTACTGTCTGTTGCTCTGGATCTCTGCAGTCTGTCCCGGTAGGAGGTGCTACGCTGTTCTGTCAGCCAGTGATGAAGACGGGGCAGTAATATGTCTCCTCCATTGGGAATCGAACGAAGTCTGCCTGCCAGGTAGCGACAGACACAGCCACTCATCCTGCTGAGCTACGAGCTGTTTGGACTAGAGCTGCTGATTTCTACACACTTTGTTCACACTGACAACAACACAGATAGCATAAAGAGTGAGATAGGTGGGATTTGAACCAGTGTGCAGCTGTTTATCTGACTCAGCTAGAGTCCGGACTAAATAGTCTCCTTCATCAGCTTATTTCTATCAGTGTTCAAAGTCCTACTGATGATGATAAAGAAGCATCACTGCTGCTATCTTACAGATATCAAACACTTCTTAAACCATTGTCAGAGGCAGGGATTGAACAAACAACCTCCGCCCATCATCGACATGTTTATTATCTGAGAGCTATAGCCCACTTCCTTTTGTAATGTTTTCATAACCTTGATCTGTGACTGTTGAAGTAGGTCTGACATGGAGATAAGAGAGGAATATGAGCCTGTGATTTGAAAAAGGTGGTTGCGCTTCACAATTAGGAAGTTATTTACCGGACTTAAGAGGCTGAAGATCTTCAGGAAAGTATCCTGCAGTCTTTGTCACCTGGACCAGATCTTTCCAGGGTACTAAATCGGTTGGGATCCAGTAGATCTGGATGCTGATTGATCTGTGTGAGGCCACCAAACAGGTTTCCTCAAGTCAGGGAGTGGATCATGGCCATGGGTGTGTGTGGTGAACAGGTCTTTGTTCAGAGGGCATAACGAGAAAAGCTCTGTTCCATCTGTGAGCTTCTGTCAGCTGTTTTGACTGATGGTTTTGGCTCCAGTTTGGATCTCCTTAATATCAGTTTCTCATCTTGCTGCCGATTCCTCAGATCCATGGCCACTGCCAAGGCTATTCCAGCTCCAAGGACCATGTGCTAAACTGAGGGAAGCCTTGGCAAGTGGCACACCGGTCAAAGTCTGAGGACCAGAGGGAGATGTTTCAAGGGTGTAGTAGTTAAAGTGCAGATGATTGAATGGCAAATGATGACACCAGACAGGTAGGCCTACCAGGGCAGACACAAAATCATTCACTTAAGTGTCCTATTTTGGGATGAAAAAGGTGACTGTCACCTAAAGGTGACTAGTTTGCATTCCTGTAATCTTCACAAATGAGGGCCACTTTTATGATGTTTGAAGTGTATGTTTTTTTAAACGTTATTTTCAGGAAACACTTCAAAAGGATCAAAGATACAGTTTAATACTCCCGTTTTATTATTGCAAGAGTGAAATTGTGTAATGTAGACATAATTGCATAAACAGGTTTAAACATAACTGAGCAAACCCATGTTCAATCACATCTAAGCCACTAAATAAAAATAAAACAAGTCTGCTACATGTTATCATTTCTATTTAGAAAATTGTTTTTCACATCTTCGTGACATCTAAGCAGCAGCAGCGGTGACAACTGACTGACACGTGGTGTATGTGGTTATACAATATATATATATATATATATATAGATAACATTTAATATTTAATGAAGAGGCAGTGCACTCCGGCTGCCTACTGGTTAAGATGCATGCCTCATAACTGCAACATCAATGGTTTGAATCTGGCAGTGGACTTTTGTTGCATGTTCCCCATCTCTCTCTCCCTTTAATCATATCTACATAACAATCAAGAGAAAAAAGGAGCTTCTTGGATATTAGGAGCAAAATTTAATCACAAAGTATTGTACATGTGTACTGAAACAGTTTACAATGTACATCTTCAATCAAATAAACAGGGGCACAAAACGCAGCGCGTTTCAACCTCGCTGGTCTTCGTCAGGCTGTACTAGTAGGCGGTTCTACTTTTGGCCTGCTGATCTTTCTTGTGCCACTTTTTCCATTTTTCCATATCTACATAACATACACATCAACATAAACATGCACTGTAGTAGAGCGGATAAGCACAATAATCGTGCACTTTTTGAGAGAAACGTGACATTTCACACATAGTTAGAGAATACCATCAGATTTATTTTAAGATTGGGAGGGAAGTCAGATTTGTCCAAAATTCCAAGATGGCTGCCATTTTCTCGGGTCTAATGTACAAATGTGCTTATAACAATTGTGCAATCCATGTGTGGATTGCCACCATATGGTGGAAAGGTTTTCTTGCGTTCACTGGGGGTGAGGGGGCGCCGCTGTGTCCCGGCCTGGCCTTCCCTCCCACGCCTTATGTGGGCGGGGGCCGGGGTGGGGGGCATCGGTGCTCTTCATCACTGGTCGAGGGCTGCCGGTTGGTTTAGAACAGCTTAGGTAGGCGATAGATTAGCTACAGCCTAAGGCTGACCTGTTATAGTGTTCAGGCAAAGATCAGACTAGAGTAGAGTAGGATAGGCCAGATTAGGCTGTAGATTAGCTAGATACTATGTCCCAGTTAGCTCTGGTTAATGCTTAGAGTAGTCAGCTGTCTGATCGCCCCCCCCCCCCCCTCTCTCTTTCCCCCTTCCCCCGCTTCTTCCCTTCTTCCCCCTTCCTGTTCTCCTCTCTTTCCATGCCCTTTCCTCCCCCACATCCCACCGCCCCCCCCTCCCTTCTCCTGCTCTCTCCTCCTTCTCCCCCCCCCTGCTCCTTTCTCCTCTTCTCCCCTATTTTCCTAAATCCCTGCCACTTCCTGCTCTCCCCTCTCTCACATTCCCCCTGCTCTCCCACCTGCACTCTCATCTCTCCTCCTCTGTTCTCTCCTCCTCCACATTCCTTTTTTCTCCCCACCTCCCCCCTCTCCTCCCTCACATCCCCCCGCTTTCCCTCCCTCCTCCACTCTCCTGCTTTCTCCTCTTCCCGGTGTTCTTCCTCTTCCCCCTTTCTCCCACTACTCTAAAGCGTAGTACACATTTTACTCCAAAGCATGGCACCCACTCTATCCCCTCCAATATTCCGCCACTATTTAAAGCATGGCATAGCATGGCAATATTCCGCCACTATTTAAAGCATGGCACCCATGCTCTTAGTATTTCGCCACTATTCAAAGCATGGCACCCACTCTTCCCTAAAGCAAGGCACCCATAAGCTCTATATGTGAACATGTGCTTATTTGGCAAAAGGACTCACTACTAAAGGCTTGCAGCCAATTAAATTAGGCATAGTTTGGTTGCTTAGAAATTGACATATGTCCGTTTGCAAGATGTGCGTCTATATTTCTCATTCTCTCCCCACCTCCTCCCTCCCCCTGCTCCCCTCTCCCCCACACCCCTCCCTCCTCCTGCTCTCTCCTCTTGCTCCTTCCCCACCTCCTATACCCTCCAACATCTCCCATTCCCTCCCCACTCTATCACTCTCTCACATTCCCCCTGCTCTTCCCCCATCCCCTGCTCTCTCCTCTGCTCTCTCTTCATTTCTATATTTTCTATATTATCAATTGTTCAAATGTTATCTTTATTCTGTATATTCTTGTTACTGTTGTGATAGCTAGAATCAGCTAGACATACTTTCTGTGAAGCCCTCTGAGACATGCTTGTGAATTAGGGCTATATAAATAAACTTGACTTGACTTGACTTGCGCTTCTATAAAAAAGCATGAGATTTCTCACATAGTGAGTGAATACCATAAGGTTTATTGTCAGATGCGGAGGGAAGGCGGATTTGACCTCAAATCCAAGATGGCCACCATTTCCCTGAGTCCAATGTACAAAATGTGCTTATAAAAATTGTGCACCTTTTCAGAGAAGCATGAAATGTCTCACATAGTGAGTGAATACCATAAGGTTTATTGTCAGATGCGGAGGGAAGGCGGATTTGACCTCAAATCCAAGATGGCCACCATTTCCCTGAGTCCAATGTACAAATGTCATTATAAAAATTGTGCACCTTTTCAGAGAAGCATGAAATTTCTCACATAGTGAGTGAATACCATAAGGTTTATTGTCAGATGTGGAGGGAAGGCGGATTTGGCCTAAAATCCAAGATGGCTGCCATTCCCCCGGGTCTAATGTACAAATGTGCTTATAACACTTGTGCACTGCCTTGGTGAGTGTCTAGGGTCCCCTTGGTAATCTAGCCCATATTTGAAATGTGTAAGTGTAATGGTCTTTGAACTGGACCTGGTTGTATGCGGTCTAGATGCTAAAAAACAAACTTACACATTTTAAATCTGGGCTAGATTACCAAGGGGACCCTAGACTCTCACCAAGAAACACTTTGAGATTTGTGAAAATTTTATCATATCTGTGAAAGTGGAAAAATGGAAGATTTCATTGTTTTTGCTCCATCTAGACTGCATACAACCAGGTCTAGTTCAAAGACCATTACACTTATACCTTTCAAATCTGTTCTAGATTACCAAGGGGACCCTACACTCTTACCAAGAAATACTTTCAGATATGTGAAACCTTTATCATGGTATGAGAGCACACTTGAACATTAGACTAGGGAGGAATGGTGGCCATCTTGGATTTGAGGCCAAATCTGACTTCCCTCCACATCTGACAATAAACCTTATGGTATCCACTCACTATGTGAGAAGTTTCATGCTTTTTTGAAGCAGTGTACAAGTAATTTGTGCATTAGACCTGGGGGAATGGCAGCCATCTTGGATTTGACGCCAAATCCGCCTTCCCTCCGCATCTGACAATAAACCTTATGGTATTCACTCCCTATGAGAAATTTTGTGCTTTTTTGAAGAAGTGCACAATTGTTATAAGCACATTTTGTACATTAGACACGGCACCTAAAAAACCCAAATCGTTGCCTGTAGGGTTGTCACGATACTAGAATTTCTAACTTTGATAATGGTACACAGGGAAATATCGACACTACGACACTATACCATTTTCGATACCGGGGGGGTGGCAACACATCAAGAGGAAAATAAAGGAAGACGGATGGATGGACACACACTTCTCCAAAATCTAGGCCTGATAAAACTCATTAAAAACTTTGCATTTACAGATTACCGCTGAGTCAGCCTATCACAACACTTTGCTTGTTGAAGCAACAGATACCCACCAATGATAGGGAGGGGGAAATCAGTACGTTTTATTTTTCATTACGAGAAAGCACTAGTATGATACTGTTGCAAATGAGTTTTGTATCCGTATAATTCTTTTAGTATTGATACCTATTGATACTTTTGAGAACCTTACCTTAGTTGCCGGAGGCCTTTGTGTGTGTTTTTCTCATGCTGTAACATATAATTTTATCACGAGATTAAATTATAGAAAACATACTGTGCACTTATTCTTCAGCATTTATTATCTTGAAAATCACTCCAAACAGCATCTTATTAAGATAATTATAAACTATAATTATGCTCTTTGAACCTACTGTAGCCTACAACTACAAACTATAATATCTCC
Organism: Poromitra crassiceps; assembly: GCF_964638095.1. Classification (NCBI taxonomy): domain Eukaryota; kingdom Metazoa; phylum Chordata; class Actinopteri; order Beryciformes; family Melamphaidae; genus Poromitra; species Poromitra crassiceps. Next base: position 111,523,980 of record NC_139624.1, read on the forward strand.
CAGCCTGCAATAAATAAATAAATAAATAAATAAATAAATAAATAAATAAATAAATAAAATAAAATAAATGTCATTGTAGGTTCAAAAAGCTAGATTGAAAAATGTAACCAAAGAAACCTGATGGAAAAAAGAAAAGAAAATCCAAACCACTACACAACATGCACGTTACTTTTTCCCCACAATTGACGAGAACATGAGTTTGTTGGATAATCCACTGACAAAAAGAAGCACACTCACGACAGACACACAAGCATTTCAAAATAAAAGCAAATGTAAATCAAGTTTGTCTTAGACCTCCCGGGCCAGGCAGAACCATCAGGGGGCCAGGGCTGGCCCCTGGGCCGTATAGTGTCCAGGTCTGTGCGACAAGAGGCTGCAGAAAGTTTATATCTATGAAATTAGCAGGGGCTCGGGGCAAATTTCCCGTAGAATAATCTAAAATTGCCCTTGGAATTGGGATGAAGTGTGTCCGGATTTTTTTCTGTATTTGCAAATCGTGACTCGAAAGTGGCCAGCTACTGTAGGCATCCATACGTGCACAGCCCCCACCCCCTCCTCCTACTAGCCTTATTTCGGTGACATGCAGCGCAGCTGGTCAGCTAGTTCCCTAGCTCACTTTTTTTTTCAATATGCAAATCACCCACTGAGTAAGGACTAGAAACAGATCAAAATTAAATAGAAGTCGCTGACCATCTCCTGCCATGCAGCCAGGGCCTAAAAAAGCCTGTCAAAGAGTCTACTATTGTGGGTTGGAGGATTATATATATATATATATATATATATATATATATATATATATATATATACACACACATACATACATATATGGATAGAGGACAGCTGTCATATTGTCCTTTCCTTGAGGAAGACGACCAGTTCAGACGAGTCAGAGATGCATAAATGACAGATCACATCTGGCAATGATAAGGTCATTAACCTGGTGTTGCTGCATTATTTTTCCAGTCTATCCACCTTATTTTTGAATGCCCCACTGTAAAAAAGAATCGTGGGTACAAGGTCCGGTTTAACGTGACTCATTGTTGCCGCTTGCCATTTCCTTTGTTATACTCTGGCTGCAGACCCGAATTATAAACCGGAAGCTGGAGTCCGTTATAAAAGTTATAAATATAGTCACGTTATAAACAACTAACCAACGCTGGAGGTCCGTATGGAAACTCGAAATGTGTTACTCGAAATGGTTAAAAGTTAAATCAATTTGGTGGCGTTTTACTGCCATGTAACATAGCTAGCTAGCCGCTAACATTAGCCACAGTTAGTAGCCGACTACCCACAATGCATTACGTTATCCCAGCACCCGAACGACACGGCTGTAGAGCAGAATGGCTCTGCTGTAAAAGGGTAAAATCCTCATAGACGTTTTTTTTGTCGGGAGCTGGGGGGTTATCTAAATTGGTTACACCGGAAATATAACCCATAGTTAACGTAAGGCAAAATGGCCGCCAAAAATAAGGTGGATAAACATTGAAAGTTTGTAGAACGTCAGAACTCGTCTGGGGTCTAATCTGAACCTCAGAGTGGCGATGAAGTGACTCAGCTGTCTGAGCGGTGGTAAGGGAGTCCGAGTTGTCTGTGGTGCACGAAGCACGGCATCATTTCTAGTAGTGCGCAAAGCACGCTCTGAGCATGCGCAGTTGAGCAATCGTCCGCGCACCCCTCCGCCTTATTATAGAATAGTGAGATTTTGCACTTGGAGCAGTAAAAGGCAGAGACGGCGATGTGCCTGAACTGATGTGACAGGAAGAACGAGACGTTCTTGAAGCTTTTGTTGCAGATGTGGCAGCAAGTAGTCACCCCGGGGTGCTCTGTCTCCAGGTGTTTCTTCAAGCCAAACTTTGTCCCTCTGTAGCCCTGCTGTCCCATCTCTGTGTCGTGACCCGGCACACCATGAACTCAAACACTGTTGCTAACTTTGGTTGATGGACAGTATTTACCGTGTTATAAAAATTTTAACCAGTACAGTGGTACTACTACTAACCATCAGGAATTTTATCACAGTTTATCATTAAATCAGTAATGGTTTCATCCCTAGTGCTAACCACATCCGTAGCGCCACTGTGCTCTGCTTCGTGCTGCGACAAACTCTGGCTGCTGTGTGGCGCGGAGCCAGGGAACTGGCTGCTGTCACCATGTGGCACGGAGCCAGGGAACTGGCTGCTGTCACCATGAGGCACGGAGCCAGGGAACTGGCTGCTGTCACCATGTGGCGCGTAGCCAGGGAACTGGCTGCTGTCACCATGAGGCACGGAGCCAGGGAACTGGCTGCTGTCACCATGAGGCATGGAGCCAGGGAACTGGCTGCTGTCACCATGTGGCGCGGAGCCAGGGAACTGGCTGCTGTCACCATGAGGCACGGAGCCAGGGAACTGGCTGCTGTCACCATGTGGCACGGAGCCAGGGAACTGGCTGCTGTCACCATGAGGCATGGAGCCAGGGAACTGGCTGCTGTCACCATGAGGCATGGAGCCAGGGAACTGGCTGCTGTCACCATGAGGCATGGAGCCAGGGAACTGGCTGCTGTCACCATGTGGCACGGAGCCAGGGAACTGGCTGCTGTCACCATGTGGCACGGAGCCAGGGAAGCTCGCTGCCTCTTTCTTTCCTTTCAGCCTCTTCTTCCTCTTGTCTTTTGGCCCAGTCTTTTGAGCGAAGGGCCTTCTGAAATGTCCCCTGGCCGCCGGGTGTTTCATCTGCTGCTTGGTCGGGAGCTGTTTGCCTACAGACATTTTAAATTGGTAACTTTCTCCCTCCTCTTCTGCATTGGAATATTCAAAGACATACACCCCCTCCTCCTCTTCCTCGTCTATCTCTGCATCCGTACACCTCTCACTCTCTTCCTCCATGGGTATGGAGTATTCGATTTCGTAGCGAGCTACACCCGCGTCCTCCTCTTTCCCATTCTCGCCCAGTTGTGCCTGTAAGCCTGCGATGTGGGAGTCATCTATTCTAACGACTGTTATCTGTTCCGTTCCTCCGATGTCGTCCCATTTCCCGTTCTCCGCTGTGGCTGAGGATGATGGCCTGGTTCCTGCAGTATCCCATCTGCCCACTGGGGGTTCAGCAGACAGACCTCTCTTGGTGCTTCTCTCTGTGGAGCAGAGCATCTTATAGACTTTGAAGGCATTGCTTCCTGTGGTGATGCTGTTATCCTTCACCTCCTCTATGTCTTGCAGGCTGTTCATGGCACAGCGGAAGTTAGTCTTCCACTTCTTCGGGTCTGGGCGATCCACACCTGGCTGGTACTTACCTAACACACACATATACACACAGAGAGGGGGAGAGAGTAATGCAATAGTTAAAGGTCCCACCTTGCCTCTTTGATGATAAGGACTTGATGATAAGGCGTGCTTTAGAAACATCATGGAAGTCTCAAAACACATGGTCCCCAGATAAAGCCACACCAGCCATTTTGACTTTGGTGACTTTGTGACATCACAAAGTCAACAAAGTCTAAGTTTAAGTAACCCTCATTTCATTTGCGCGCTTACGGCACCACCCTGCCAAATGAATGCAGAAGACCAAACCTTGTTGTCTGTAGCATAGCTGTGTAGAATGTTAAAGAATTACATAAAACAATCAACTGCACCAAAGATGGATCTATCCCAACAGATAATCTTATCTTATCAAAACAGTGCATAGTTGATGAGGGGAGGCAGAGCACATAGAGAAGTCCCACAGAGGCTGGATTTTAGTTTTTTTGTCAACATAAACACATAATTCATAACCTTGTTTTAAAGACCCATGATACATGTTTTATACAGTTAAAAATAGCATGATATGGGACTTCTAACTACTAGTGCAGTATGCATGACCCATCAAATGAGTGATGCAGCATTTTACAGGCAACTGTTTATTTAACTATGGTACTAGTGAATTACTTAGTTACTTAGTATGTACTATGCATTATCAGTAGGGATGCACAATATATTGGCACTCATCAGTACGGCCCTGGTGCCACGGCGGGGCTTGCGGGGGCTTTGCCCCAGTTGAATTGCTCTTCCACTTTTCGTGGCGCGTCATTGCTGTCTTTCAAGGGGCTCATTTCTACAGCTAGAGTGAAGATCCTGGGCTCATATGAAACTATAAAACCCAAGGAATCCATTAGTACCAGCTATATCATGCTAGCTTGTTGGGAAGGAATAACGCTCCAAAGTTAAGCAAATTTTTGACGAGGGATTTTTTTGGGGCATGGCCATTTTCAAATTGCCCCCTCACCATTTTTAACTGCCCCCGGGCCCTCAATCACTTCATCATGGAGCCGGGCCTGTATCAGTATCGGCCAATGTTTCTCTTTTTTGTTCAATGAGCAAAATAAAAGCAATGTTAAAGTCCCTGGAAACCAAAATCCACAAAAACATTCTAACTATGTTATTTAGGGTCTTATGTTAGTAATTGTGTGCCTCAGAAATTATTATACATTACTTTCAACCCAAAGCCTTAAAATCGACACTTTTCTACAAGATTCTACAAGGTACTTCCTCATTGAAGAGAGCAGTGCGCAAGGTGCTAAAATGCAGGAGCTTATGACGTCATAAGCTCTATATAACCTTTGTACATGCGCGCAACCCGCCCGCCCATTCTTTGCCGCCACAGCGCTCGCTCAGTGTCTGTCTGTCTCCCTCCCACTCTGTGTGCTGTGTGTCGAGCGCTATGCTGCCTGCTCTCTCTCTCTCTCTCTCGGGACTAGTGAGAGAGAGAGAGCAGGCAGCATAGCGCTCGACACACAGCCTGGTGACGCGAGGTTACTCTCACACACACACACACACACACACACACACACAGTAGCGCTGTGCACTCGCAGCGCAGAGCAGAGATCTCTTCCTCTCAGTACGCTATGCGCGGAGCAACGCGCGAACACACACACACACACCCCATCTATCTTTCCTTCTCTCTCTCTCCTTCTCTCCCTCTCTCTCCCTCTCTCTCCGAGAGAGAGGTCTCCTCCGAGAGAGAGAGAGAGAGAGAGAGAGGGAAATTTCCCTGCTGCAGACGGGACACGCCCACACAGTCCGTGGTGTGTCCTGGTGGCTTATTAACATAGGGTCCTGTGATGTGATGATCTCAAAATGCTAAATAATAAGAAATATTTCTGGTTTGCAGGGACTTTAATATCGGTTATTGGTTGAAGGGGTGAGATTCTACGCACATCATGCAGGTGCAAGGCTATAGCAGTGAGTAAATGCTGTATCAATGAAAAGAGGGAGAGCCTGCACACGTAGTTTAATGAACTCTCATTTATGAACTCTCATTAAAGTCGAACTGAACCTGTTCGTCACGTGCATAATGAGTCCGTTTCAGACTGAAAACATAGTTTGTCTAAGATGACAGGTTGAGAGGCGGGTCATAGTATCATGTCGATGATTTTATTTGACAATTTTGGGGACTGGATTGGGCTTTGCCTGGAATCTCCGAAGTGCAACCCCTGACAACCAAGCTCTCGGATGTGCGCGCCATTATCGCTGCTGTAAATACAATATCCCTGGAATGCGCGTTTTAACAAGCCAGTTACACTTCTTTGCATTCTTAGAGATTATAGAGATGTTTCTAACAATTGGCAAAGTTAGTAGTTAGTTTATGGGATAGGAATTCTGCCAGATGACTAGCCTAGGTAAACCCAGCCCCCACGTGACCTGCTCTCTCAGTTCCCAGTCACTAGCGACTGAGAACAGGTCTGAGAGCAGGTCACGTGGGGGATGGGTTTACCCAGGCTACCAGATGACAGGCACTAGGCGCCATTTTCGACTTCATTTGGAAGAGAAAATTATCCTGAAATTAAGATTTGATTGACAGCTGCATGTCGTGATATGATTGGTTGAAATGGGGTAGAAATTTGATAGTACTAGGTGACGTAAGCAAACTGTACATTACTGTTATCAATGAAATCTTGAAAAATGAACTTTTGATGTGAAAAAGTGTGAAAAACTAAAGAAATTAGATTGTTGTGATTTTGTTTGCATACATTATTAAATAGGTGCACTGCATACCCAGGTATTTGAACTAAAATAAAAGAAAAGTCATTTTTGGGTTCAGCTCGACTTTAAACTACGTGGCTTGGACTAAGTGTGCAGGCTCTACCTCTTTAAAAAAAATCTTTGGTATCATCTTTTGGTATTTTCATGTTGAGAGGAAACAATGTGATATAGCTATGATTTGTGGGCTTTTCCAAATGTTTTGGAAATAAATAAATATTACTTTTTCAAACTCACAGTGTTTACATGTGTTTTTCAGTATGTACACAATTGTATTATCATAGAAACTTGCTTTATATCGACTTTGCTAAATATCGGTTATCGACCTTGGCTGCGTTTCCCAAAAGCTTCTTAGCGCTAAGAAGCTTCTTTAACCCTACTTAAGGCTCCCGTAAGAAGCAAACGCGTTTCCCAATTGCTTCTTAGCCTAAGATGATCTTTCGTTAAGAAGGCATGTGTTTCCCAAAAGCTTCTTAGCTTTTAGAAGCTTAGAAGCTTCTTTGACCCTTCTTAAGGCTCCCGTAAGAAGCCAACGAAGCCAACGCGTTTCCCGATTGCTTCTTAGCCTAAGATGATCTTTCGTTAAGAAGGTTTTGTAAGAAGGGTCTGGGGCATTCTTAACACCTTCTTACTGATGAAACACTCGCAGATTCAGCCGCGTCAGGCAAAAGGAGATAATAATATAGTGTCCACTGCTGTGTTTTTCCCCTTTTCCTTTCTTTCATGCACCCTTTAGTGTTTAAAATTGGGGAACACTTGAAAATCTCTCCTCTATGTAATATGGTTACTTGTGTTTTAAATGTTTTACCGTAGGCTATATTCCTCTAATCAGAATGGATTCCTTTTATAATAAGAATGTTGTGGATTTATATAGCACCTTTCACAGAACCCTTCTTAAGAGCCTTCTTTAGCAGTGTTAAGAAGGCTGTTAAGAAGGCGTTTGGGAAACACTTCTTTGGAGCCTTCTTAACTCCTTCTTAACTCCTTAAGAAGCTTCTTAACTCCTTAAGAAGCTTCTTTGTTGGGAAACGCAGCCAATGTCAATGGCTGAGTTTCCCAACAAAGAAGCTTCTTAATAGTTAAGAAGCTTCTTAAGGAGTTAAGAAGGCTCCAAAGAAGTGTTTCCCAAATGCCTTCTTAACTCATTCACCGCCAATGACGTCTTTGACGTGTTATCAGCAATGGCCTTCCCCGCCAAGGACGTGTTTTTGTTTTAATTGGTGCAGCGCCTGCAGCAAACACTTGCCCAGCCTGTCACACAGACACAGGTCCCTGCCTTCAAAGGGTAGCCGACAGCACGCGATCAAACACATACCGCAGCTGTTGTTTTGAAATTGAGCAGAGGGAAAGCAGAGAACGGGTAACGCTTCCTTGTGCAGACAGGAGAAACGCAATTGAAACGCCGAGCTGGAGTCGCCTTCCTCTGTGCCAGCCAGGAGAAAACGGGAGAAAGTAATCAAGAGATGTGTTTGATCATCGGAGGAATGAGGAAATGATCGATCAGTTTGCGAGGGCGGTGAGGACGTGTTGAATAGCCGAGGGGAAAACGGGAACGATCATAGATATGACAGGGAGACATGGACGAGGACGGTGTACCAGAACAAATCAAAATAAACACAGGAACAGCTAGGCAGCAGCGGGCAGAAGGCACTCACAGCAGCCCGCTGTCCTTCTCAAGAGCTCTGCAGTTGGTTCATGAAATCGCTGGGCTGCTCGCCCTCCAGTGTTGCTCCTGGCCAATCCCAGCGCCACAGGGCGTGGTTATTGCTTATCCTATGTTGGGTTAGAAATCTAAAAGGGGGATCGTGTGTGTGTGTGTGTGTGTGTGTGTGTGAGTGTGTGAGTGTGTGTGTGTGTGTGTGTGTGTGTGTGTCTGTCTGTCTGTCTGTCTGTCTGTCTGTCTGTCTGTCGGTGTGTCTGTCTGTCTGTCTGTCTGTCTGTCTGTCTGTCTGTCTGCACACTCACACCTAGTAAACTGTATTGTTGAATGTAAAAAAAAAGCACTTCATGTGTGTATATATATATATATATATATTTATTTTTTTTGTCATTTGTGTCCTAACGAATAATATTTACATGTCTGATGTCAATACAGTTCAAAATAAAAGAATTGAGAGTGAGTTATGCCTGAGATTGTGCCCTTTTACAAAAATGCTTTTTTCTCCCTTTTCTCTTCCCAGACAGGCTTTTTTGGTGAACATGGGGTGTATAAAAAGGGTTATAAGTAGAGTACAGAACATGCTAAAAGCTAACTTTCTTTTTGGGGGTGAAAGTAGAGACTTAGATCTTCATTTCGAGGTATTGGACATCACTGTAGTCCTAGTACAGAATTTACTGTGGGTCTTGAAAGATGACCAAACATTATGGAAATACTTGGCCTGTGCCAAAAATGCCAGTCAGATATTGGCAGTGAATGAGTTAACAGCCTGCTTAACACATCGCTAAAGAAGGCTCTTAACACATTCACTGCCAGACGTTTTTTTTTTTACTGTAGTTAGCTTCTGCCAGAGGGTTTTTTTAAGGATTCTGGCTCATCTTTCAAGACCCGAGGATTCTTTTCTGCTAAGATTTTGTGAACACACAATATCTCAAAAGAACTAATAGAATGTGTGCTTTCTCTGTCTAAAAGAGTTAGTTTGTAGAGTTAGTAGTTATGTAAGCATTAGCAGTTGAATACAGCATGGTTTCAGCGTCAGAAAAATTATTCAGAGATAAACGGCTTTTTGTGAAATTCGATAGAACAGTCACTTTAACCATTCATTTTTGGCATCAGTAAGACGTCAGACATCTAAACAATAGTTTTGAACAGTAATTTCCTCCATAACAGCAGGAAACCCCCCTCTGCTTCCAACTCCTCCCTCCGTGTGTGTTCTCCTCCTGCCTCCCTGGCTCTCCAGCGGGCGTGTCACAACGAAGTTGCTGCTGCTGCTGTGCCTGTTTGCGCGGCCGCTGTTTGAGGAAGTCTGGGTGGACTCGCTCGTTTCGTGGAGTTTTGGTTGAGAGCTTTGATGAAGCTTTTGCGATTCTGGTCATATTTATGCTGCGTGTTTCAAAGTGTGCATCCAATCTATTCTTGGAACCCCCCACCGTTGCCACCGCTGTGCATCAGCGCAAAAGTGAAAGCGTTTTCGCCATCAATTTTACAGTATGAGAACGGCTTCCTCGCGCTTTTCCCTCCAGTTTTGGGTCGCCTCTTTCTACTGTGGAGAGACATGTCGCCACTCAGTGGGTCGGTAAAATAGATTATACACATTCAATACCTCCAATTCTGGTGTAGGAGACGTAAAAGGGTTAGATCAACGTCCCACCGTCAAAAAAAAAAAAATCGAATTTTTTGACGACTCAACTCGTCGTTGGCAGTGAACCGCTGGATTGTGTTTGACGAGTCAACTCGCCATTGGCAGTGAACGTGTTAAGAAGCATCTTAACTGGAGCTGTCCACCATCTCGATGTGAGAGGTCCTCTGCGGCCCACTAGATGGCACTCTGAGCCCACCAGTGGGCCACGACCCAGTGGTTGAGAAACACTGTTGTAGAATAACCTAATCGTGGTCATGTTAAACAAGAACTTCTTCTATTAAACATTATTTATTTGAGACATGGACTGCAGTTCAAATTGCTTTATATACACAGCATACAACAAAATTGCGAGAAACACTACAGAATTTAAGCGACCTTGGGTTCTGGGAAAGGTGCTATATAAATCCACAACATTCTTATTATAAAAGGAATCCATTCTGATTAGAGGAACATAGCCTACGGTAAAACATTTAAAACACAAGTAACCATACATAGAGGGGAGATTTTCAAGTGTTCCCCAATTTTAAACACTAAAGGGTGCATGAAAGAAAGGAAAAAGGGAAAAACACAAGAGGAACAGTGGACACAAGTATCTCCTTTTGCCTGACGCGGCTGGTTCTGCCAGTGTTTCGTCATTAAGGTGTTAAGAATGCCCCAGACCCTTCTTACAAAACCTTCTTAACGAAAGATCATCTTAGCGCTAAGAAGCTTTTGGGAAATGCAGCCTTCTTAAAGGAAGATCATTTTAGGCTAAGAAGCAATCGGGAAACGCGTTGGCTTCGTTGGCTTCTTACGGGAGCCTTAAGAAAGGTCAAAGAAGCTTCTTAGCGCTAAGAAGCTTTTGGGAAACGCATGCCTTCGTAACGAAAGATCATCTTAGGCTAAGAAGCAATTGGGAAACGCGTTTGCTTCTTAAGGGGGCCTTAAGAAGGGTTAAAGAAGCTTCTTAGCTCTAAGAAGCTTTTGGGAAACCCAGCCAATATTCATATCTGTGCATCCCTAATTATCAGTATGCATGAGCCATTTCATGAATAGCCACGTATGCTTTACAGTCAGCTAGCTAATTAGCTGTGCACTATGCATTACTATGTATGGCTCATTTCACAACATAAGCCCTTTTCAGACATGCAGCCTTTCCCAGTAATGTCCTGTGATCCCTGCATGGGGTACGTATGAATGGGTACATGCGCAAGGTTCTGTCATTGAGGTAAATAAAGCTAGGAGGAGGAGAGGGCAGGTACGCATGCCTAGCTAGCCACTTTTGAATGGCGCTTTGATACAGAACAAAATCTGGGGATGCTTTGCAAATACAGAGTAATGTTGAAATACAGAAAGTAAACTTTGTAGAAAGTAATTTTACTGGGGCATTTAAAAGCCCCCGTCATCCCAATTCCAAGGGCATTTGGAATTTCATTTCCTACCCTGCTACAGGGATCGAATCGATATCCAGGCAAATTCTGTACCACCAATTTACCAATACCACGGGCTATAGCAGGAGTACGGTACTCAATTAAATTTCAAAGTCCAGTTAGAGAAAACTTCCTCAAGCAAAGGTCCGGAACCTCGTAACATAGCTTGCATTATGATTCAGTACCATTGAACTTAAGTAGCCTAATAGTACAATGTCTGTATGTAGTCAACGACTGACTGATATATCAAAATAAACATCAACAATGTTTATTTACAGTTTTTATATTTAACTGGATTAATTATAAATAACTAGCCTATTATAATAATAAATAAAGTTATTTTCTCATTTCAAGTAAAAATAATAGCTGCATTTACAAATAAAGAGTGCTTTGGAAAACTGTGCATCTTAAAATAAAATGCATTAATTTTAGAAAAATAAGTTCCCCCTCTTCTTCCTTTTCTTAACTCCATTTCACATTTTCTCAGTCTCAGCCAACAAACCACATCCTTTTCTCTTTAGAGAAGTGAGCTCTATCTATCTATCTCTCTATCTATCGTTCGCATGCCGTTGGGCAGTGAATGTGTGAGTGTGCCCAAATTCTGGATTTGAGTGTGTTTGCTCATGTGTGGAGCTTCCATAGACAGGTCAGGATCGCATCGCACTTCTCATGAGACTTACTGGTTTTGAACTGCCCGTGAGAACAATGAATGAACATTTAAGAGTCTGTCCATTCTGGATTAAAACTAAATCTTCGTTTTCGTGGTCTACTCATTTCTTTTGAGCACGCCATGTGAAATGACTTCTATCCCTCGCATTTCTCCGAGTCTCTCTCCTCCGTCCGTGTGTCACGCTCTCGCAGCAGCACAGGGAAGCCACAAGCAGAATCGATTCGCATATTTGATTGACTGAGTAGTGATGATTTACAGCGCATGCAATTGGTCTGTGAGCTTCCTGGCAGATAAACCAATACCGTAAAGGCTAGAAAAGCATGTGCCAGTTAAAATAGAAATGCTCTGTGAAAATGTAACAATTCTCAATGATTTGTAGGTTATAGGGCTCGGTCCGGATAGGACGGCGTCTTTGAGGATCGCCGGGCTATAGTAACATTCTATGTAATATCCGTATAAAGGCCTAAACATACTTCTTGCTGAGAACAGCCTCTTTTCTCCAAACAATGTCACTGTATGAAGTACCTGTTGACTGCTCTCTGTGCTGGCTGGAGAAGCCACGCCCTGTTGTGAGAGCGTACGTGTTTGGAAATAAAGTCGGCTAAAACGTGAGCATACCTCATTCTTCCTTGTTCTTCCCTGCAAATCAGTGCATTTATTGTGTGTGTTTTTGTGACAAAACATGGTTTGGAGACCAGATAGACTTGTCGGGGACCCCTCTTGGTGGAATATCTTGTGTGACCCCCTGTCGCAGCTCAGTCAAATAGTGTGAAAACCAAAATGACTCAAAGACTCCTGATTGCAAGACAGACAGTTGTATAGTGTGAAAGGAACAGAGACTGACGACTGACGAAGATCTTGTACTCTGTACGTGCCATTACTGGACTCAGCTGTGATGTCACTCAACTGGGATATTCCTAGTTCCCAGTGAAACTGGAATGCAGCAAGAGTCGCTTGTTTCCATAGACCTGCAGTTGCTTGGGCGGTTTTGTGTGCGTTTTTGTGTGCGTTTTTGACGTTTTTGAGCAGTGTTGGGCTGGAAACCATCAGCTGTATCTGGCAACACTGCATCTATCCCGGCATTGCCGTGGCATGTGTGAAAAGGGGCAAGACAGAAATGTCCCTGTATATGTGAAAATCACTAGTGGCCCCTGAAAGGTTATCCTAGTCATTTCCTGGGAACTATGTCTGAAAAGGGCTTAATTAAGCATCGTATTCCAGGTAGGTCTATTACCAGTATGTAGGGCCCATCTCATGAACAGTGGAGCATCTTTCTCCAGGTCCCAGCCGCCACAGGAACCATGCACCCACGGGACCCGGAAGATTCTCTTCTCCTAAAAACATTCACATACATTCACACTCCATGTACACAGCATTTTATACAGTGAGTGTATATGTGTGTGTGTGTGTGTGTGTGTGTGTGTGTGTGTGTGTGTGTGTGTGTGTGTGTGTGTGTGCATGCGTGCGTGTGTACTCACTCTGTTGACCCAATTGAGTCCTGGTATCTGACGAGAGTTGATCTGTTCCTCCAGCCAGGGTCGCATTCGCATCCTCCTCATCCCCCTCCTTCTCATCACTGGCATTGTGGCCTGCAGGCGTGTGGGAGGCAGCGCAGGAAAAAAGAGACAGTTTCGTTCGTCTTTTGATCTTAAAAGCTGCATGGTTTTTATTCCTTCCACTCCAGTCCACACAATAACGTTACAGGGTGCTAGCCTAGGGATGAACCCAATACAATAACGTTACAGGGTGCTAGCCTAGGGATGAACCCAATACAATAACGTTACAGGGTGCTAGCCTAGAGATAATAACGTTACAGGGTGCTAGCCTAGAGATAATAACGTTACAGGGTGCTAGCCTAGAGATAATAACGTTACAGGGTGCTAGCCTAGGGATAATAACGTTACAGGGTGCTAGCCTAGAGATAATAACGTTACAGGGTGCTAGCCTAGAGATAATAACGTTACAGGGTGCTAGCCTAGGGATAATAACGTTACAGGGTGCTAGCCTAGAGATAATAACGTTACAGGGTGCTAGCCTAGAGATAATAACGTTACAGGGTGCTAGCCTAGAGATAATAACGTTATAGGGTGCTAGCCTAGAGATAATAACGTTACAGGGTGCTAGCCTAGGGATAATAACGTTACAGGGTGCTAGCCTAGGGATGAACCCAATACAATAACGTTACAGGGTGCTAGCCTAGAGATAATAACGTTACAGGGTGCTAGCCTAGAGATAATAACGTTACAGGGTGCTAGCCTAGAGATAATAACGTTACAGGGTGCTAGCCTAGAGATAATAACTTTACAGGGTGCTAGCCTAGAGATAATAACGTTACAGGGTGCTAGCCTAGAGATAATAACGTTACAGGGTGCTAGCCTAGAGATAATAACGTTACAGGGTGCTAGCCTAGGGATAATAACGTTACAGGGTGCTAGCCTAGAGATAATAACGTTACAGGGTGCTAGCCTAGGGATAATAACGTTACAGGGTGCTAGCCTAGAGATAATAACGTTACAGGGTGCTAGCCTAGAGATAATAACGTTACAGGGTGCTAGCCTAGGGATAATAACGTTACAGGGTGCTAGCCTAGAGATAATAACGTTACAGGGTGCTAGCCTAGAGATAATAACGTTACAGGGTGCTAGCCTAGAGATAATAACGTTACAGGGTGCTAGCCTAGAGATAATAACGTTACAGGGTGCTAGCCTAGAGATAATAACGTTACAGGGTGCTAGCCTAGAGATAATAACGTTACAGGGTGCTAGCCTAGGGATAATAACGTTACAGGGTGCTAGCCTAGAGATAATAACGTTACAGGGTGCTAGCCTAGAGATAATAACGTTACAGGGTGCTAGCCTAGAGATAATAACGTTACAGGGTGCTAGCCTAGGGATAATAACGTTACAGGGTGCTAGCCTAGGGATGAACCCAATACTCGGCTGAAACGAATATCTGTTACTTTTTTTGTAATCTGTGATCTGTGTGCTTCACACAGAGAATCCTGCCTCCCTCCCCCCCTACACACGCACAGTCACTGCAGGCTCAGTGCGCTGACGACTTGCTCCTAACATTACCTCGGGTTGTAAAGTACCACTACTTATCTACCGGGTTGCCTCACTCCTTCCTCCATTAAAATGTCTAAAGTCTGTGCCCAGGCTTGGAGAATTGGCTCGGGGGTGCGGTGCTTTTGACAACAGCAGTCAGTCGCAAGGCTGTGCGTATTTCCACGTTATACGAGGGATCAGCGTGACATCACGACACCGCAAAACACCCGGAACCGTGGCAGTTAACTAGTATGAGTCGTTCCAAACAAATGTTAATATCTCAAAAAGTATACATCACATCGCTTATATTTTGACATTCTGAGTGAGAGCAGAAGTAGCTAAAGAGTTTGATGTATAATATATGCATGTCGTGTTAAAGTTGTGTGAACTGTCGCAGTTTATAAAATATAAACAGGGTCAGCCGGCTAGAGTCAGACGCTCAGGCTCCATAAGGTCCCAACTATTTGTTACTATTTGTTACTTAGGATAACTGAGTGAAGAGACTATCTCTCCAGCTCCATACAGTACATATGAAACATTTGTGCGGATACTCCTTAGAGCATGCAATCACTAATTGGTTATTTAGTGAGCCCTAATTACCGAATTAAAAAAATGACACCCTGTCACTGTCTGCTTGGGAGCCCTGCTGGTATCTGTGCCAAACATGAATACTATCGGGCCGATGGTCGCCAAGGAAAATCAAAACAGAGACAGACAGATGTACATAAAGAGGTTACCTCATTTCCATCACTCTTCTCACGCCTGGCCTCTTCCAAGCAGTTACGCTCCAAGCGTCGTGCTGCGTCAGCTGCTCGACGCTTGCCTGACAGGGATGTAATGATGTGGTTAGACTGAGTAGTGCAATAAGATGATCATTAGATTATAGGAGCAGGGAAAACACAACAACAAATAGGGTACTATAGACGGCTTCAACTCAACAACATAAACATTCTAAATTGCCCCCAGCTTAATTCCTGTTGCAGTGTTTGCTAATACAATAACTGACAGGAAATAAGCTAGGATCCAACCTGTTCCCTAGCAACACAATTCCGTGAAAACCGTCTAAATTGTGGAGAGTGGAGACTGACCTCTCTCCCTGACGTCAGCCATGACCTGACGCATCTGGGCAAGACGTCCCTCTCTCTCCTCGTCGCTGCAACCGGCATGACGTTGACGGTGAGCGGCAGCATCACGTGCACGGCGCTGGTCTGATATGCGGGACATGAAACGTGCAAGGAATGTCTAATATCGCCACTGCTGTTTTAGATCACCCGTCATGCAGTAATGTAACACTTGTAACATTAATATGTCTACAACGCTAATTTTGTCAATTTAAACTTAACTTTGCATGTCAAGAAAGTCACAGTTTGTCGCCAAACTGTTGCACTAGAAGTTATAAATCAGAAAGACTACATACACTGTCGCCTAAGTGACGTCACTTTATCTACCGGCAAAGCTGAAGACCGCGACATGAAAGCGATGTAGTTTTTATACGAAACTAATATAACCCCTACGTTTCAGTTTGAAGACAAACTGTGACTTTCTTGACATGCAAAGTTAAGTTTAAATTGACAAAATTAGCATTGGCACCCCGTGGCACAATTCAAACCTTATTCTCCGTTCACCGCCATTCATATTTTTTGCAGCGCTGGTACAGGGAGAAAGCAGGAAGTGATGTTTCACTTTGGCTCTCTATGCAGGATTAATGTGTTTGGATGGAAGTTTGACGCTAGGCCAATCAGAGGCAGAGAGGGGCGGGTTATGCCTTCGCATAGCCTTCGCCATCATCCGGAAAAAAAATATTGCGGGACGCGAATCGCGATTAATCCTAAAACCGCCCCTGCGCTTGACGTGAAACAGTTTGAGAATCACACATAGCAGACTCGCCTGCATCTAGCTAACCTTACAGCAGACCAAGCGCGTCGATTTGGGTAGGGTTGGTCGGGACAAGTCACAACCAACATTTCAGGGTGTCCAATTGTCCCTACCAACTTTTAAGCAACCTTATTTGCATTATCTTTGGAGTGCAGTTATATAGGTCATTTAGATTGTCTTCCCATATTTTGCAAGGATAGAATTGACCCGACCATTATTGAGTGAAATTAGTTTGCAATATGTTCAAAGTTACATTTACCCCTGTTTTTCACAACTGAATGGGCCAGTCCAATTTTTCCCCCCCAAACTCACGTTTGATTGGCTCATTTGGCTGATGACCAAACAAACGCCCACCCACACACATGGCTCTGACACACACTACTAACATGCCGACATGCCGCCTCCTCCTCGCCCTCCCGCTCGAAAAAGAGGGACATCAGAAGCTATTTTCCGCATCCCCCTGCAGCAACTGTAAGTAACGTCGTTACGTTAGGTTAGCAAAACGAGACGTCATTGTTGTGGAGGTGGAGGAACACACCACTAATTTTATTACTGAAAGTCCGACGCGCATCACGCGTCGCATTTGTGCCCCAAGCTGTCAAACTGTTGAATCAGGCTAGAGGCTCTAGATAGGGACTAAGGAAGCGCTGCAGCCACTTTCCTTATTCTTGTCTTTTGTTATTGTTATTGTTTTGTCTACTATGCACTTTGAGGATGGTGTTGGTTGTCGTTTTGCACTGTTGTATGTATCGATGAGAAACAAGTGTCTGAGGATGCAAGACAAATTTCGGACTCTGTCTGACAATAAAGTAATATCTTATCTTATAACGTTAAACTGTGTGAACCAGCAGAGTATCATTTTACATTACAGCTGCTAACCTGCAAAACGCGAGCAAGAAGATGCTAGAGAAAAGTGTCCTGTCCAGTTACATGCATGTGTACATGTTACATGCATTGTTACATGCATAGACTAAGTAGTATCACCCCCCCCCCAAACTGTGTATCCCCCTATATGAAGCAAGGGGGAATTCCCCCCATTTTGAAAAATGAATTTCTCCCATGAAAATAACATTTCTTTTTTAACGTAGGAAACACAGCAGCAACCAAGAGAGAGAGAGAGTGAAGGGACCCAGCAGAGAGAGAGTGGAGAGACGGAGCAGCAGCAACCAAGAGAGAGAGAGAGTGAAGGGACACGGCAGAGAGAGAGTGAAGAGGAAGAATACTATAGAACAGAAAGTTGTAATAGGCTGAATGTTGTGTATATTTTGTTGAAATATATTGATGGATATGAAAATGCACTTTCTGTTTCACTGTAATATTACTGGTAAGTGAAAGTTAGTATAGCGTCACCGTGTCCTGCATCGGACATCTCATTGCCTGTTTCGTTACGTCCGGGTCAGAGGTCTCTCGACGTGGTTTCCGGTACTTTAGCGGGCATTTCAGATGCTGGATCGCCGCTTTGTGAAAGTGGAACTAATTTATACATCTATATGTGTCAATATGTGGAATTTCATATGAATATGTGCATGGTAACATGTCAAATTACTTTAGGAAAGTGACTTTGATGACAGAAAGCCATAAGACGTGCTTGGGCGACGAGAGTTACTGATCTTTAAAGTTGCTAGCTTGCTAGCTAGCTAACGCTAGCTTTGTCTAAAACACAACAAGGCCAGCAGGTGGCAATAATGCAGCAAAATGGGACTCAGCGACCACTACAAGCCACTCTCTTTGTTGACTATTACTGGCTTGCTAACCACTGGCTTGCTAACCAGCAGAGCCGCAGAGTGAGCTGTCCGTAACAGGACAAGAGCAGCTTCCAGTTAAGACGCCAGCGGTAGCGTCCTTTCCCCGACTCTGGTAAATCAAAGACATAACTAAAATAAATTATTTCAACGGTATGTTGCTAGAAAGAAGTTCGACTTAACGTTTTCGCCGTTAAACTACACGGAAACATGACATGATCATTGTAGCAGTGTTTGAAGCACAATTTTAACAGAAGTTTTGTAAAAATATTGTCCGATGCAGGACACGCTTCCGTTAAGTCAGTGCACATTCTTTTATGCATGGTGTGTGGGTTTCAGTGGCAATGTTTTCTTTCCAAACCGGCTGTTTGTGAAAGAACATGATTAGATGGCTAAACCTACAGTTTGTGTTTGTTAGTTACAATTATGCTGACCGGACACATAAATATGGCTAAAAAAGGTTAAAAGAAACCTAATTTTTTTTTATTTAAAGGAGAATTTCATTTTTTTTTATTTAAAGGAGAATTTCATTTTTTTTTAACCTGGACCCATCTCCTGGCAATAATTATGATTTGGCCACTCACCCAGCGATGTCCGCGGCGTTTCTGGCCGACCTAGCGTTGTTTTGAGATCAATAGCGTCCAAGTCAGTTGTAAAATGGAGCTGATTTGGGGCCAAGTGTGAGCCTGTCTTTCCTGCATCTAAATAGCTATTTTTATTCCCATTTTCGCCACATATCGTCGTAATGTGATCCCTCAACATCCACCAGAGTGATATTTCGCCCCAGGCCATTTCCTGGAGTCTCCCAGGCATCAAATTGCCTCAAACGTGATCTCGGTCACCAAAGCCACTTCTTAACATGCAGTGGAATCCGTATTATAACCTGCACCTAGCCAGTTGGCCTGCATGTTAAACAACAATTAGCCGGCCTATGCGCACTCCCGCGAGTCCGTATCTTATCTACCTCGACCGCCGGTATAAGATCCGCTTCCACGCAATCGCAGCTCATGTTAAACAGCTGGCAGGTTATTATCTGCATATCCGTAGTGGGCAGGTGTGGCTCTTCGTGACTCACTTCACGTTCGCTAGTTTATTAATTAATGAATCGTTCGGGCAATCGCTTATATCAACGAGCAAACTCACGGTTTCCTCAAGTGTTGCAAAAACGGCTTGAATTGTTAAGTGGGGGCTAGAATGACCGTGCTTTCCGAGGTGAGGGCTGGCTTGACTGCAGAGAGGCAGCGGGGAAGTAAAGTGAAAAGTGGAGCAGAAACGCGCTCTCCTGAGGCAGCAGGATCACTGAAGCAAATGAAACAACTATCACAAAGAGCAGCCGAGATTCTGACACTTTTTGCGCAATGCGTGCCGCTCTATCTGCCTGTTTGTCTCTCTGCCAGTGCCCGCATGTCTGTTTAGTGTGCGTGTGTGTGTGGCATGTCATTTTTAACGCTGTTCATAACGAGCAGAGCATGTTTAGGCTATCGTACGGCTCCGTCCCCAAATTAATTTTCATCGTCCCTGACGCTACTGGGCGCCCACACTGCGGAGTGGATAGGAGCTGACTGACTCTGACTGATAGGCTATCAAACTTTTGTGGGGAGAAATACATTTAAAACTAGTCAGATATGACTTGAATGTCATAAAATAAATCACCCACAGTGATTGACGACAGTCCGACCACTATTTTGACTGCGCGGCTTTATGTAGCTTAACAAAGGCATTTTTGGCACATTGCCACCCCTCGTTGTCAATGGACTCCGTTAAAACATGTTTTTTGAAGTCTCCAGATTTGTCAGGCAGGCATGTTGTGTGACTGTGCATCCACACTGTGGAGAGGATAGGAGCTGACTGACTGATAGGCTATCAAACTTTTGTGGGGAGAAATAAATTTAAAACTAGTCAGATATGACTTGATTTGTTTGGTTACAAATTCGCTAAAGCTGTTTCCTATCACATTTCTTGTTTTTGATAGATGCTACTGCGGCTCATATCCAGTTGTTTCTTAACTCATTCTCTGCCAGGGTCATTTCGGTCTGTGTGCTCCCAGTGCCAGGATTTTGAGCATATTTCCTGATCTTCCAGGACCCACAGAATATTCTGTGCTAGGAATAAAATTACACAACATATCTCACAATAAAGCAGAGACTCTCTTCTTACCCCTTGTAAAAAACTGAAACTCTACCATGTTGCCTTGTTTAGTTACAAGCAGTGGAAGTTAGCTTGTTTTCACTAAAAATGCCCTCCTTGGAACAGAAATAGGAGAAAAAGAGGTTTTTAGTGAAGGACACCGTTTCAAGCAGAACTCTCTTTTGAGCCTTTTATTTTTTGCCTCAGTGACACATCAGACACATTATACAGTATTTGTTTTCGCAAAAAAAATAATAAAAAAAATAAAATAAGAGAATGTATTTGAGGGAGCTGTGTCGGTCCATCCCGCCCAGTGAGCGGCTACAGAGAGAGAGAGAGAGTCTGGCCCCTGGGGTTTCTTGACAGATGAGGCTTGGCCGCAGTATTTATCAAAGTATGATAAATATGTGCACAAAATCAAATAAATAATTTACTTTTACAGTTGCCATGTGGATTTTTAGCTTAGCTTGATAAAAGCATAAACAAATGGAACGAACCCTTATGTGGTCACACTCACACACTCTCTCTCTCTCACACACACACACACACACACAGGAATAACGAGTGCTGTAACGTTACCTGCTGTCACGTTACCTCTCATAACTAACGTTAGCACAGAAGATCACACAATAGCTACGTTAGTGCTGTAAACTTTGAAATGTTTATGTGACACATGTTTCGCCTTGGTTGCTGGGGACGGGTGTGTGACGCGGTTTGACGCGTTTGACGTATCCATGTGATTCCCCCTCCCTTGAGTGTGACAGAGCTCTCCCTTGAGAGGGAGAGCTGGCAAGAGGAAACGTGAAGCGAGTCATGCCGGCGGCATAAGTTATAAACAATGCGTGACAATTATACTCGAATGTTGTGTGTGTGATCATTTCATCTCAAACACGATACAAAAAATAGGCTACTTTTTAGTAGTGGCACCCATTTCTCCTCCTCCGATTCATCTGTGTCAGACGGATCAGAACGCTGTGAAGGGGAGCCTTCGTCGCCCTGGCGCTCCGTCGTGGAGCAACAACAAAAACGCCGGCGTCTTCCTCGCCATCGTCGCCATCCGAGAACTCTGGGTCGGACTCTGTTTCGACCACAGGCTCCACCCATAAATACTAAACTAGCGGGTTCCTTTTATCAGTTTGACCTGAAACAATGTCACAGGCTGGGAAAGTGTCTGATGTAATGTAAACAGCTAAAACATGAAAGTACGTCCGAGTACGTCTTTGGCACAGAACGCCATTGTTAAAAGTACGTCCGGGTACGTCTTTGGCAGAGAATGAGTTAACAAAGACCCCTCATGTTTAGAAAGGCAAAACCTGAAAATATCCTGTTCTCTCTAGCAGGACATGATCCAGATAACATGTTTAAAAGGCACTCAAGTCTCGTAAAGTCCCGCGATACTTTCCTGCCGACTGGCCAACTACAGGTAGGACGCTTTGCGGTGGTGGTTTTAGCGTAACCTATGTGGGGTTTGGCGTAACCTATGTGGGATTCGAAATAACGAAGGTTATGCCAAACCCCACATAGGTTACGCTAAAACCACCACCGCAAAGCGTCCTACCTGTAGTTGGGCAGTCGGCAGGAAAGTATCGCGGGACTTTACGAGACTTGGTGACCGAGATCACGTTTGAGGCAATTTGATGCCTGGGAGACTCCAGGAAATGGCCTGGGGCGAAATATCACTCTGGTGGATGTTGAGGGATCACATTACGATGATATTTGGCGAAAACGGGAATAAAAATAGCTATTTAGATGCAGGAAAGACAGGCTCACACTTGGCCCCAAATCAGCTCCATTTTACAACTGACTATTGATCTCAAAACAACGCTAGGACGGCCAGAAACGCCGCGGACATGCTGGGTGAGTGGCCAAATCATAATTATTACCAGGAGATGGGTCCAGGTTAAAAAAAAAACGAAATTCTCCTTTAAAATTAGGTATTCCTCTAACTATGGCTAAAAAAAAAAAGCCACCTCCCTCGTCCTCGACCCTACCAACTTTGAGACCAAAACGACGCCCTTGCAGCAGACTCACCTGTCTCTAGCTAACGTTAACGCTAGCAGACTCCTGTCTCTGGTTAACGTTACATGGCAGACTCACCTCTGTGGTCACTGCTCTCCCGTGACCGGCGTCGCCGCGCCGGGCTGCTAAACCTGGCTTTCCTCTTTGGCGGCGGCATGAATGAACGCTGCAAATGCAAGACGAGCTCGTTCGTGTCTGTGTGCGGTAGCAGTCTGCAATGAGTGTTGAATTCACTGGCAAGTTAGTAACACTCTTCTTACCACGCTGAAAGGTTTATCCTAACCTGACGCTGCCAGATGGACGGTTTAGCTTATCCATCTTGCAAGCAAGGTTAGGTTTATCCTAGGTCGGAACCACATCAAGACCATGCTAAAGTCAGCCATCACAGCTCAGCCAAACACCCTGACAAGCTAGCTACGGTACGCTAACAACAAAATAGCAGCTAGCTGCGACGAGAAGCTCGAGAACGCGTACCGCGCGCGTCCACTGTCCACAACACACGGTGTGACGTCACGCAGGAGTAGGCACCGCCCCGCAGGGAGTCCCGTGGTGCTGCTGATACACAGGAAACCTGGCAGATGATGAAACAGACAAAGTGAGTGTAGCTAGCAGACAGTGTGAGGATGAGTGAGGAACATTACCTGGAGCTGTGTGAGAGCCCGGTGCAGTTTGAACATGCCTCCAGCGTCAACAACGTCTTCTTTGACGAAGCAAACAAGCAGGTAAGAAACCCTGCTGTAGCTAGCCAGCTAAGCTAAGCTAAGCTATTGCTAGCTGACAGTTGCACGGTTTGTTTACCTCAAACTACCAATGCATTTAGACTTAGAGTTACATGTGTTGCTAGCTTTTGGGAGAGCAGTAAAGCACCTTTTTACTGATGTATGTATGTAACTTAGCCGTAAGCTAGATGCTGGGTGTGTCATTTGTTATGAAGTGGACTAAATAATAAGCCGTTTAGCCAGAAGGTTCAATATCAGGTATTATGAAAACTAACAATGCCTTCTGTCAAGAAGCAAACAAGCAGGTAAGCTCGTTAAGTTAGCTGGCAGTTGAGCGAAATACAGTTAGTTAGTGCTTGCCTTGTAGCCCTCAGTGTGTCAACAAAGCTGTCTACACATTAGGATGTAATACTAACAAGCAACAATCTCGCAAATCAACTTGTAAGCTAGGCTACATTTAATTACTGCATTTTTTTTTTTTTTTTTAACCTTTATTTAACCAGGAAGTCACATTGAGGTTAAAAACCTCTTTTACAAGAGATACCTGGCCAAGACAGGGTAAAATGGCATCTTAAAACAAGTACAACAATAAAACAGACAGACAACTAGTAATAAAACACAATGTAAAAACAACAATAAAGCAAACAGCCGGTAAACATAGTTACCAAGCGTAAAACAGAGATATCAATACAGTAAATCGACAGTGAATAAACATTGGCAAAACAATAAGACAAAGCTGGTTAAAAACAAGTACAGCACACTTTACCGGTAACCATGTCCTTTATTCTAAGTTTAAACGAGTTTAAAGAAATAAGAGACTCCAGTTTAAAAGAGGTCTGAAGGTCGTTCCATGACCAAGGACCATAGTAGTGCAGACTTGCTCTTCCTACCTCTTTCTTAACAAGCGGCACTTTGAATTGTAGCCATCTGTGAGACCTGAGATTTAATCCGGTGGACAGAGGAGTGGCTTAAGTAGTTGGGAAGGAGACCAGAGATTATTTTAAATACAAGGATGTACCAATGTTCTAGCCTTCTAAGTGCAAGTGAGGTCCAGCCAACCAAACTGTACAGGGTGCAGTGATGAGTCCTGAAGCTACTGTTGGTGATGTACCTCAGGGCCAAATGATACAGGGGATCAAGCTTGGACAAGGTGGACTGAGATGAAAACCTGTATATGGTATCACCGTAGTCAAGTTGGGAGAGGAAGAGAGCAGAGACGAGACGTTTTCTGGATGTGAGAGAAAAGCAGGATTTCAGTCTATACAATAAACCCACAGTTCGTTTAAGTTTCATGGCAAGACGATCAACATGATGGTTAAAGTTGAGGTTGGAGTCGAGCCAGATGCCCAGGTACTTATAATGGTCGACAGGCTCTATAGGAATGCCGTCCAAGGTAGTGATGGGGGAATTTGGAGCACTTTTAACACATTTTCTCTGTGAGGAAAAAAACATGGACTTAGTCTTGGAGGAGTTCAAGAGCAGTTTTTGCTCAGAGAGAGCGTGTTGCAGGGCGTTAAAGTCTGTCTGCAGATTGGATAAGGCTTCTTCAGTGGAGGAGGTGCAAGAGTATATGATTAGAGCTGGGTATTGGTTCAAATTTCAAGAATCGATTCGATTCCGATTCACAAGGTTGCGAATCGATTAATTTCGATTCGATTCGATTCGATTCCGATTCGATCAATTTTCAATATTGATTTGGTTAGTGATACCAAAACGTGGTTTTTGAGCTGTACCCTGAATTACATGACTGTCCAGTTATGTAACACAGGGGTTTCCAACCAGCCAAGTAGATACATGGGGGAAAAAAGTTGCAGACCTGTTGTCAATTTTAATGGTTTTAGTTACACATATATTTACTCACCACGTGGTGACAAAGGGTAAATAACAGCCTTTTCATCTGTCAATAAAGACACTTTCACAATTATGCACAGTGATTTGATTTCAGCCTATATAATTTCTAAAAGTAGATATTAATAATGATCAAACATTTCCATTCATGTAGCCTACAGTATTTATGTTTTTGTTTCAACTACAAACATAATTAAACGTCAACTTGAAACTATGTTTCAACTACCACACACAGCACAATATTTTAGCCTGTTTAGTAAAAAAAAAAAAAAAAAAAAAAAAGTAATTAAAAAAAAAATCGATCTCTGGACATATGAATCGATAATCGAGGATTAAAATGAAAATCGATTAAAAATCGGAGAATCGATTTTTTGAACCCAGCCCTATATATGATGGTGTCATCAGCGTAAATGCAAAAATTTAATTTAACACAGATTTTATTAATGTATAATAAGAAAAGAAGGGGCCCCAAGACCGACCCTTGGGGGACACCCTTGGTAATAAGGACAGAGTCAGACATGATGTGTCCATGCTTAACCTTCTGAGTGCGCTGGGATAAGTAGCTTTGGAACCACTTTACAGCGTTGGGGCCAAGGCCAGCACCCAACAGAGATTTAAGCAGTAAAGGGTGGTCCACGGTGTCGAACGCTTTTGTAAGGTCAATGAACAGGGACGCACAAGACATTTTATTCCCTAGAGCCTGCTTGATGTCATCAAACACTTTTAACGTGGCCGAGATGGTACTATGCCCAGAGCGAAAACCAGACTGTGTTGGAATCAAGATGGGATTTCACTTGGGCTGCTATTAGGGACCTCCAGGATTTTAGAGAGGACAGAAAGATTAGATATAGGCCTATAATTATTCACATCCGAACGATCGCCAGATTTGAAAAGAGGTGTAACAAAGGCGTCTTTCCAGATGTTTGGAACCTGAAGAAGATCCAATGATAAATTAAAGATATGGGTGACAGCCTTAGCTATGACAGAGGCGCCTGCTCTTAACAGAAAGGGGTCGAGGCCATCAGGCCCGGGGGCCTTCTTGGGGTCAATAGAAGAAAGCGCTTTTACCCTGACACAGAATATAAATATATTTTGAATGCATATATGCTGTTGTAATTAATAAAATGATAATATGCATATAGCCATTTAGAATCACTTAATACACCATTTACAATTGCACCTTGTACAAGAATTTGTAAATAAGATTTACAGATAACAGGGTTGTTCATCAATACCAATGACTCAATGATTACCTTCAAAATGATACCGAAAGATACAGAGAGATTTGATGGACAGTGGCTACTGGCTACTGTTTGCCTCAGATTATTTCCTGATGTCTGTTTCACTGTTTGTGTTCAGGTGTTTGCGGTGCGTTCAGGGGGAGCGACAGGTGTGGTGGTTAAAGGTCCAGATGACAAGAGCTCTGTGGCCTTCAGGTACCTTCAGCTGCACTGTACTGTTTAAAAATCAGTGAAAATAGCTGCCATGGCTGCTACATCCCAACATTAGGAATACAAATGGTTGAATTTACTTTTGACATGGAGCAAAAATAAAAATGCAAATAGAAGACCAAGTAAATTTAAAGGAACACGTCAACATTTTAGGACATTCCCCTATTTGACATCTTCCCAATAGTAAGACAAGAAGATAGTCCCTTCTCTTCTCTGTGCGTGTATTAGAAAAATAGTGAGCGCTAGTTAGCTTAGCAAAATGAATGGTAGTCAATGGTACAGCTAGCCTACCCCCCTTGAGAAGAGAAGGGACTTTATCTTCTTGATAAATGGTAAATGGACTGCATTTATATAGCGCTTTTATCCTAAGCGCTTTACAATGTGCCTACATTCACCCATTCACCCACCGAAGGCGGCCAGCTGCCACGCAGGGTGCTGGCACAGCCATCGGGAGCAATTTGGGGTTCGGTCTCTTGCCCAAGGACACTTCGACATGCGGACTGGAGGAGCCGGGGATCGAACCACCGACCTTCTGGTTAGTGGACGATGCGCTCTACCTCCTGAGCCACAGCTGCCCCATCACCGCCCCATGGGGAGCCACAGCTGCCCCATCTTCTTGTCTTACTATTGGGAAGATGTCAAATAAGCGAATCTCCCAAAATGTTGATACGGAAAATGTTTCAGCCTGAATGTTTATTTTATTTTTTATTGTTTTATTTCCCCCCATTTTCTCCCTACTGCTGCCCCGGTTGCTGCCCCACCCCCTCTGCCGATCTGTGGACAGCCGTAGACACACACATGCTTCCTCCGATAGATGTGCAGTTGACAGCCGCTTCTTTTCACCTGACAGCAGGGAGCTTCACCGGCAGGGCGTAGCATGTGGGAGGATCATGCTATTCCCACCAGTTCCCTTCCGCCATGAACAGGTGCCCCGACCGACCAGAGGAGGCGCTCGTGCAGCGACCAGGACACATACATTCCGGCTTCCCACCCACAGGCACAGCCAATCGTGCCTCTATGGACGCCCGACCAAGCCGGAGGTAACACGGGGGCGCGAACCTCCGACCCTCGTGTTGGTAGGCAGGGAATCTATCGCTACACTACCCGGACGCCAGCCCCAGCCTGAATGTTTATTAAAGCTGCACTACCCGGACTAGCCTAGGTAAACCCAGCCACCACGTGACCTGCTCTCTCAGTTCCCAGTACAGGTCTGAGAGCAGGTCACGTGGGGGATGGGTTTACCCAGGCTATACCCGGACGCCAGCCTGAATGTTTATTAAATCATTCTTATTCCTGACTTTTCTAGTGTCTCAGTCAGGAATCGTGTTTGTTTTCTCTTCACAGAATGGACGACAAAGGAGAAGTGAAGTGCATCAAGTTCTCCATCGGAAATAAGATCCTAGCTGTCCAGAGAACCTCCAAATCTGTGGTGAGTTCTGCCGGGTAGAGCAAGGCACTAATGATCTTAGAGTTAAGGGTTCAACTCCATACAGCGAGAAACATGTAAATAATGTAAATACAGTCATCTGGCCTTTCAGCAGCAATCGATTTAACTCTAAATGAAATGAAATGCAGAGAGGACTTGTTGCTGCCTGGTTCCTATCTGTGCCAGTATTACCATTTTTAATTGTCGAAGCTAAAATTGCAGTATGTGAGTGGGCATGATTAACTGTGCTGTTGCTATCTTTAATTATTACACTATTTAATTATTGACTCTTCAATCTGTGCAGGATTTCCTCAACTTCATACCCGACTACCCACACACAGAGTTCACCCAGGAATGCAAGGTATGGCGCATTATCTCTTCCTTGTCTTTGTAAATATTTATTTTTATTTCTTAATATTTCTTTATTTTCTTTCTTACCTTTTTTTGTTATTTTTGTTGAACGTAAGATGATTTATTGTAACCTGACGCTGCCAGATGGATGGTATAGCTCCACATACGTTTCACTAAACCAGTCGATCTGGGAATGCAGTAACCAGACCCGCTGACGGAGGCGGGCACTTTTTCCAAGCTACTTGGCAGGTGATTGGATGACCCATCTGTCTATCACCGCTGGTGGGTGTTAACTTCAACCAATCAGATCGCCGAAGGTACCTGTGCCTGATCTCCGTGGTATTCATTGATTGAGTCCTCACCGTCGTAAAGTCACCTTCGAAGCATGAAGTTAGATTATAACAAACTAGTTGTGTGGCTTAGCCTTCCCAAATGTTGAGGGTCGTTTTTTAGAATTTAATACATAGAATTGGGAACGTTACATTCAATTTCATTCAGACTGCCTGTCACTTCCGCGGCGGCAGCCATGTTGACGAGTGAAAAGAACTACAAAGAGCATGTACCCACTACTTGCCCAGATGAGCCTGAGCCCGCCTAAGGCTGCCGCTGATTCGTCGGGCCGGCATGGTTCGGCCAATCATCTTAACTGCCTGTGCATGACAAGATGGATTACGTCGAGAGAATCTCTTTTGATCTCGTGAGGTTATCCATCTTGCAAGCAAGGTTAGATTTATTGAGCCCTGAGGATAAATGAGGTCATTACAGCAGCAAATATGTAAAATGTAATGAAGGATATGAATGAAAGTAAAATGAAATTAAAAACAGAATGGCTCTCTGATGAGTAGGGGTGTCACGATATTTCGTCGCACGATATATCGCGATATCGAAACGTCACGATATGCGTATCGTCAGAAAAAAATTATATCGTTAAAAAAAAAAAAAAAAAAATTCTCCTGAATAATAATAGAACAAATTTAGCAGAATCAACACGCATGAGTGAGGGGGTAGACTACTACTGGCATGGCAAAACAGCTCAAGGGGTACATAAGATTACATAAGTTGAGCCATGAGCCATTGAGCATGAGTTATTCAAGAAATAGATTGTATACTTTATTTTTCTTATTATTATTTTCTTTATTTTTCTTTCATACAGTAAAAAAAAAAACGCAGCCGTTTTTCAATACTGTAGTTAGCTTCTGCCAAGGTTTTTTTTTGAGGATTCTGGCTCATCTTTCAAGAGCCGAGGATTCGTTTCTGTTAGGATTTTGTGAACACACAATATCTCAAAAGAACTAATAGAATGTGTGCTTTCTCTGTCTAAAAGAGTTAGTTTGTAGAGTTAGTAGTTATGTAAGCATTAGCAGTTGAATACAGCATGGTTTCAGCGTCTGAAAATTTATTCTGAGATAAACGGCTTTTTGTGAAATTAGATAGAACAGTCACTTTAACCATTCATTTTTGGCATCAGTAAGACGTCAGACATCTAAACAATAGTTTTGAACAGTAATTTCCTCCATAACAGCAGGAAACACCCCTCTCCTTCAAACTCCTCCCTCCGTGTGTGTTCTTCTTGGCTGCAGCGGGCGTGTCACAAGCTCGTTTCTGTTGCTGCTGTAACCTCGCGTCACCAGGCTCACTGCTTTGCTGCTGCTCTGCCTGTCTGCTGGCGGCCGCTGGGCAAGTCTGGATATGGGCTCGCTCGTTTCTTGGGGTTTGTGTTGAGAGCTTTGATGAAGCTTTTGCGATTCTGGTCTTATTTATGCTGCGTGTTTCAAAGTGTGTTCCACCCGTAATCTATTATGCAAATTTGCGAAACCCCACCGCCAGCTCCCAAGCGCGAAAGTGAAAGCGTTTTCGCCAATCCATTTTCATGAGAATGGCTTCCTCACACTGCTTTTTGCTTGCCTTCCTCTAGTCTGGAGAACACTGTCGCCACTTAGTGGGTCGGTGGAATGGGTTGTACACGTTCGGTCGCTCCAATATTTTTATAGGAGACGTGGGGAGCGTTGATCCACGTCCCACCGTCAAATTTTTTTTTTTTTTTTTAAGCCGAGATATCTCGTCATTGGCAGTCAACCGTTGGATTCTGTAAGCCGAGATATCTCGTCAATGGCAGTGAACGTGTTAAAATATCGTATCGTATCGTTATCGTGAACCCAATATCGTGTATCGTATCGTATCGTGAAATTAGTGTATCGTGACACCCCTACTGATGAGTATAAAATGTGTCTCTCCATGATCTTTTCAAGCTGAAGCCCTGTTAGGGTTCAGCTGTGATTCTTGTTGTTAACAGATAACAGTTTGGTGTTTATGGAGATTAATACCGCATTCAAGGCAACTCGGACCGCCGTAAGTTTCAACAGGGAACCTCCGCTCCGGACAGATTTGCGTTCACGCTGCACTTCCTGCTTGGGGGGAAAAACCAAACACAGGCTATAGGTTGCTATAGCAACCCGTGTTGTTAGCATTGTACCTACCTTTTAGCTAACAATGCTAACCGAATGCTGAATTTCACATATTGCTCTAATCAGAGCGAAACATAGATGACACAAACAATATTAACGTTAAAATTACATAATTAAGACATCACATTTTGTGTTAAAACATTAACAAACGCCTTTAAAATAATTCTGTGATTACTATTAACAATACAAGTCGCCATTTTGATGTGGCTATGACGTCAACTCGGACAAAGCAGAGCTCTGGATGATACCCGAATTTCTGAGCTGTAATTCCGGCCTGGACGACCGTTCGATTCACTTTTTACAGGTCGGAACCCATTTTTTCTGGTGGTTGTCTTGAACGGCGTATAACTCTTTGTCGTCTGTCCACTGCAGACGAAGAACGCCAGTGTTCTGGGTTTCTGTTGGACCAACTGGAACGAGATTGTCTTCATCACCGACCAGGGAATCGAGTTCTACCAGGTAAGGCAAACTGCACCAGGGCCATGCTGGACCATGATCAACCATACCATGGTACAGTATCGGCACACTGAGTGTCCATAGGAATACTGAGGAGTTGCATTATGCTGTTAATCGCTGGGTTTACATCCAGTGTTTCTATGAACATAATGAGAACATGAAGTACAAAGATTGAATGCTTGTTTGCTGTGTGTGTGTGTGTGTGTGTGTGTATGTATCTCTCTCTGTTTCTCTCCTCTCTCCTCTCACTCTGTTTCTCTCTGTCTTTCCTGTATTTCTCTCTCTCTGTGTCTCTGTCTCCAGGTGTTTCCAGACAAGCGCAGTGTGAAGCAGGTGAAGAGTCAGAGTATCAATGTGAACTGGTATCAGTATTGTCCGGAGACGGCCGTCATCCTGCTGTCCACCACCGTGCAGGGCAATGTGCTGCAGCCCTTCGCCTTCCGGGTGAGAGTGCACACACACGCACGCAGGCACGCATACACACACACACACACACACACACACACACACACACACACACACACACACACACAGGTATTCATCTATCTGGTACATAGACTGTATACAAATATGGACGTAGCCACCGTGATGTCACCCATTGGTTTCTGGCAGAGATGGGGACTTGGACTTGAGACTTGGACTTGAGTCGCACTTAAGTCACACACACAGTGACTTGAGACTTGATTTGAGACTCGTCCTCAAAGACTTGAGACTTGACTTGGACTTGAAGGTTTGGGACTTGTGAACAATCTTTATTTTTCTTAGTTTTATTTTAAAAAAAAATTGGTGCATTAACATTAAGGAAATGTCTACTAATGTCATCTCAAATCATTGCTGCTACTGTATTCGAATAGATAAGGAGTGAGGATATAATACAGTACATGCTTTGAATCCCTTAGTTTTAGCTATACAGTGTTCTCCCTCCCCCATTAGTGCTAATTTTAATTTATTTATCCTGGTTGCTGCTCCACCCTCTGCCGATCTGGGGAGAGCCGAAAACTGGCTCCATGCTTCCTCCGAGACATGGGCAGTTAGCCAGCCGCTTCTTTTCACCTGACAGGGGAAGCTTCACCGGTAGGAGATAGCACGTGGGAGGATCACGCTATTCCAACGAGTTCCCCTCCCTCCGAACAGGCACCACATCAGCAACCAGGATATTGCATGTTTTGGTGTGGGGTTCCTATATGAAGGAAACCCCCAGGGGGCACGGGGAGAACATGCAAACTCCACACAGAAAGGCCCTTTTGACGACCCCACCTGGGCGGTGGGCACTCGAGGACATGCGGACGGGCACGCATTCCTTCAGCGCTCACAGCGTCCCAGGTGGGAATCGAATCCAGGACCTTCTAGCTGTGAGGCGACAGCGCTTACCACTGCACCACCATGCCCCCTCAACTATACAGCTATACAGTGTTCTAAGCAGACCGGATGCCATGCAGCAGATGATTGAACGCTCATCGATAGGGACTTGAGACTTGACTTGGACTTGCCCCTCAAAGACTTGAGAATTGACTTGGACTTGGCCCTCAAAGACTTGAGACTTTTAACATGGGGTGAATGGGAAATGGAAAAATAACTAAAATAGCTTGCACACTGCAGGGCTCCAAGTTTACTTCATTTTATTGCACCGGTGGTGGTGACGTTTCAAACAGATTTTTAAAAATTAATTCCAAAGTATCCACCTTATTTCTAGCTGCCATGATGCCTGCTTCTTCCGCTTCCGGTGTAATAGACTGTTTTACAGTCTATGGTTTTAACTTGACAAAACAAGGCCAGGTCGAAACCTGGCATAGGGCCGGTGTGCTCAGTAAAGTGCATAACTCTGCCAAGCTGTATTGAGTCATTTGTGTAGTGTGCCTGTGCTGTAGTGTAGCCTATGTGGGTTAATAATCCTGGGTTTAAGCTTCATTAACATGAAGTGCCAGATTTATGGTTAATCTAGTAATATATATTATTTTCACACATAAATGTAGGCTATTGAAATGTAGGCTTATTATGTGGTGTATTCCCAGCCTCCCCCCCCCATACGTGTAGGCTAGGTGTATTTTTTACAATGAATTCGTATATCATTAATAATTGGGATTATTGTAAATATTAGGATAGGTGAGATCAGATGACTGCTTACCATGTAAAAGCTTTAATAACACTGGAATTGAGGGCCATAGACTATGGCCCAAAATTCAAATATAACACTATGGCCCATAGTGTTATTAAATATTGTACATGGTATGCAGTCATCTGATGTCCCCTCCCCTAAACGTTACATGTCATGACTTGCTCCTTCCTTGGCAGAGATCTGTGCTCGAGCACATTGCCTCGTGTTTCACTGTAAACGAGTAGGCTATTGTGACAAGCGAACTTTTTCAGTGAAACAAGTTCGCTTGTCACACAATACTCGTTTGACTTATTTGAGGGCATGTATGTTTATCGTTCACGTTCGCTAACCTGTCGGTCTTTAAACTCTTTGAACAGGTCGGGGTGCCTGTCGGCAAGATGTTTAGCCAGGTTCGATGTGTTTGAGCCTTTCGCTTTGGTCGCGTTGAAGCACCTTTTACTTCAGCAGCAACTGCACGGCCGGGCGTCAAGTCAGCCAGAATGTACTAGTACGTCATCCGCTTTGTTGCTTTCAGAATAAAACGCTTATTGTAACCTTATTTATTTTGAGTAATGCGTTACAGCCACAGTTTCACGCCATATAACATCACAACGAGTATTTTGATACAAGGTTTGCTGCTTCATTCATTGAAATACCTTTTCTCCTCCAACGTGCATCAATAAGCTATTGACTTTTGTTTAAGTAACATTATTTTGAAAATTTTAACCGGAAGTTTTGCAGCTCTTCCCGAAAAAAGCTGCCTGGAGATATTCTCCCGAATGAGAAGCACGCTTCTTCATAGTGCACGCCCGATAAAACTCATTCAAAACGTTGCACTAGTTTACTGACTACACTGTCGTTTCCCATAACGTTAGTCACAAGAAATGTGGAGAAAGAATCACTTTTTGGGAGACAATCGCATCATGGTGATCACTATTCAGCAACAATGGACATGTATTGGAAATGAAATGCCTTCGCTTGTTTCACAACTTGTCTGCTCCAAAGCGCTACTCCAACCGGAGATACTGTCCGGTAGGCTTTAGATTGATGTTAGCTTAGCGTCACCTAATATCATCACAGTCAGTCCCTCTCCTGACAAAAAAATGCTCCAGGTAGCGCTTTTTCCATGCAAAAATGCAAACGTTATGTGTGAACAGCCCCATACACAGCAGATTACCCCTGCTCAGACATTACCATAGTAATCACACAGCCCGCGCCCCCCGCGCGAGTGCTCGAGCACTCGTTCATAATAGACTATTTAAATTGCTTAAAATGCCCATCCGTAGAAGCCGCTGCCATTTTCGCTGTGTCTGTCCTCCTGTGTGTCGGGAGTCGGCACGGCCACACATGAAGCAGACAGAGTCAGAGAGAGTTTTTTTCACTTTTCACCAGTCACCATTGGTTCAAGGCAACGATGTGTTTATTAGCCAGAGGTGCATTACCGCCACCTACCGGACTGGAAAGACATTTACTCGGCCAGGATGGGTGCGCAAATGCAGCGACAGAGTCGAATGTAAGGGCCCTGCTGCATTCTGCACCGGCCCCAAAAAACGTCTATGAGGATTTTACCCTTTTACAGCAGAGCCATTCTGCTCTACAGCCGTGTCGTTCGGGTGCTGGGATAACGTAATGCATTGTGGGTAGTCGGCTACTAACTGTGGCTAATGTTAGCGGCTAGCTAGCTATGTTACATGGCAGTAAAACGCCACCAAATTGATTTAACTTTTAACCATTTCGAGTAACACACATTTCGAGTTTCCATACGGACCTCCAGCGTTGGTTAGTTGTTTATAACGTGACTATATTTATAACTTTTATAATGGACTCCAGCTTCCAGTTTATAATTCAGGTCTGCAGCCAGAGTATAACAAAGGAAATGGCAAGCTGCAACAATGAGTCACATTAACTCATTCATCGCCAGTTTAGGACTGCCAATATTTAGCACAGGCCAAAGATTTTCATAATTGTTGGTCATTTTCAAGACCCACAGTAAATTATCTATTAGCACCAGAGTGATTTGCAATACCTCAAAATGAAGATGTACGTCTCTGGGTTCACCAGGAAAAAAAAAGTGAGCTTTTAGCATGTTCTGTACTCTACTTATAGCCATTTATATACACCCTGTTTTCAGCCAAAAAGTCTCTGTGAGAAAAGAAATTGCAGAAAATGGCATTTATGTACACAGCACACAATATCAGGCAGAACTCGCTCTCAATTCTTTTATTTTGAACTGTATTGACATCAGACATGTAAATATTATTCATTATGACACAAATGACAAAAAAAATATATATATATATATATATATATATATATATGAAGTGCTTTTTTTACATTCAACAATACAGTTTGCTCAGTGTGAGTGAGTGTACAGACAGACACACAGACAGACAGACAGACAGACAGACAGACACACCGATAGACAGACAGACAGACAGACAGACAGACACACACACACACACACACACACACACACACACACACACACACACACGATCCCCCTTTTAGATTTCTAACCCCACTTAGGATAAGCAATAACCACGCCCTGTGGCGCTGGGATTGGCCAGGAGCAACACTGGAGGGCACGCAGCCCAGCGATTTCATGAACCAACTGAATAGCTCTTGAGAAGGACAGCGGGCTGCTGTGACTGCCGCTTCTGCCTTGTTAGCTGTTTGTGTGTTTATTTTGTTTTCTTCTGGTCCACCCGTCCTCGTCCATGTCTCCCTGTCATATCCTCTCTGCTATTTGATCGTTCCCGTTTTCCCCTCGGCTATTCAACACGTCCTCACCGCCCTCGCAAACTGATCGATCATTTCCTCATTCCTCCGATGATCAAACACATCTCTTGATTACTTTCTCCCGTTTTCTCTCTGTGTGAAAGCCATTTATGTGGCGAGGCTGTGTGGAGGAGGAGAACAGCTTCTCCTCCTCCACACAGTTGTGACTCCGTCTCGTCTCTTTCGGGCTGGC
This sequence comes from Poromitra crassiceps, assembly GCF_964638095.1. Lineage (NCBI taxonomy): Eukaryota > Metazoa > Chordata > Actinopteri > Beryciformes > Melamphaidae > Poromitra > Poromitra crassiceps. Next base: position 111,559,934 of record NC_139624.1, read on the forward strand.
ACATAGGAACGGGGACCAGGATCGATCATGTTGGTCACGGGTTTGACTACTGCGGTTTCGATGTCCGCTGCTGTGCAGCAAGTCGATCAGCTCTGCAGCGCGGCGAGGGGGCATTTCAATGGCGTTTCTCCTCTGCAACAAGGAAGCGCGTTTCCTTTCCACCTTCTTCCTAATTTCAAACAACAGCTGCGGTATGTGTTTGATAACGTGCTGTCGGCTTGACTTTGAGGTTAGGGACCCGAAACTATGTCACAGGCTGGGTAAGTGTTTCAACTATGCGCTGCACTCATAAAAACAAAAACACGTCAAACACGTCATTGGCGGGGAGGGCTATTTCTGATAACACGTCAAAGACGTCATTGGCGGTGAATGAGTTAAACCGGACCTTGTACCCATGATTATTTTTTACAGTGGGGCATTCAAAAATAAGGTGGATAGACTGCTCTTCTTCAAACAAAGTGACAAAAGCACGACGCCATCATAAATACCCACATGATGCAGTAACATGATACAGTCACGTGGGTCGACTCACTCATGTGACAGGAAAAATGAATGAGAAATGACAACATTTTGGCGCCAGCCTCAAGTGATCATTCGAGGAACTGCAGTTTTTGGTGTCATTTTTCACAACCGATGTTTGGGGCTTGATCTGGTATCAACTCATGAAACAGCTTCCCTTTAAACAGACTGTACAAGAGACTCAGTCTCAGCTGACTTCAGAAGAAAAGGACAATGTTTGAAGTCCCTGGTGAAACGATGGTGGTTGTTGTATCTGATGATTGAGTTGTTGACGGTGCAGCTGTTCTCTTGTTTCAGAACGGGACGATGTCCAAGATGTCAAAGTTTGAGATTGAGCTGCCGGTCATCCCCAAACCCGCCAAACTCAGCCTGTCGGAGAGGGACATCGCCATGGCAACCATGTAAGTCTCAAGCCGGTGCATTCACACCACCAAGGCGGAAAGTTTGACCGCGCAATTATTCGCCCAAGTTGAAAAATGTAAATCTGAGCGAATGAGGCGAATGTCATTCGTCCCACAAAGTTTCACTTCATTTGCGCCGCCTGGGACAAAACGGCATCTGCTCGCATGTTTGCATTGACTTCATACAGGGTTTCATGTTTGCATTGACTTCATACAGGGTTTCATGTTTGCATTGACTTCATACAGGGTTTCATGTTTGCATTGACTTCATACAGGGTTTCATGTTTGCATTGACTTCATACAGGGTTTCATGTTTGCATTGACTTCATACAGGGTTTCATGTTTGCATTGACTTCATACAGGGTTTCATGTTTGCATTGACTTCATACAGGGTTTCATGTTTGCATTGACTTCATACAGGGTTTCATGTTTGCATTGACTTCATACAGGGTTTCATGTTTGCATTGACTTCATACAGGGTTTCATGTTTGCATTGACTTCATACAGGGTTTCATGTTTGCATTGACTTCATACAGGGTTTCATGTTTGCATTGACTTCATACAGGGTTTCATGTTTGCATTGACTTCATACAGGGTTTCATGTTTGCATTGACACAGCTGCTATAAAAGATAGATTTGTTTTTCACTCACCTTGACCAGGAAAGTGTTAGTAGGCTAACGTAGCCTACAGTCCGTGCGAGTTTCAGTAACGTTAGTTTAATAATCTCGAAACTACCGCAAATGCCTCCCCTCCCCCTACTCTCGCCACTCAAAGCCGCGCTATAGACCCCTTATACAGCTTGTCAACATTGAGCTGCGCGCGCATCGTGTAGGCAAAAAGCCGTCAGCCCAGCATTGACAGACAGTGAGAACTGTGTAAAAGCCCCGCTGTCAGGACTGCTCTATGCCCATCTGCAACACACAGTTATATTTTAGTTTTAATGCAGTTCTCGGCTTACTACCACAGCTTATCGCCTAGTGATAAGCAATGTTATGCATCGAAATTAACGCTGTTTAATGGGATATGTCTTACAGACCCATACGCACTGGCGCTGTCAATTGGCCAAGCCTAGTGGCTGGCAATACATATCGTGCATTCCTTTATAACTGGGGATAGCGTAGATAATTATTCTGTAACTTGCAAAGATATATTGTTATGTTGATAATGCACACAACTCAATAATGACATTATGTAACGTTACTTGGTCATTAACTAACCGAGCGATGTGGCTGAGCAGCCTACAGTTTCAGGCAGCTTACCTGATTATGAAGAGCACTACAAAGTCGGGCATTTTTAATGATGTCCTCATTCCAATCAGTTCAACTCAATAATGACATTATTTAACGTTACTTGGTTGTTAACTAACCGAGCGATGTGGCTGTTACTAGCAGCCTACTACAGTTTACCTGATATGAAATGAGCGAGCACTGCAAAGTCGGGCATTTTTAACGATTTCCTCTTTCGGCTTGCAACCAAAGACACCTACGGTTAGCATTAAAAGCAGTATGAGTTGACGGGATTCGGTAAAACTTTAGTCCTTGCTTTGTTGATAGTGTAACAGACTGTTCAGTGAATTGTGTTGTGTTCTATTGCGTGTGTGCGAGGCTGTGTATGTTCCCTCGAGTTGCGTAGAACAGGATATGTGGGGAAAAGCTTGTTATAACGTTACAGCCTGGCTCTATCGTTTATTATTTTATTAACCAAGTGTGAATAGGCGGACCCGAATACTCTGCTACAATAGCTTTCCGATTCTGGCATCGCACTGCACAACACGAAGACATATCTAGCTCGAATAGTTTTCGGGCCACTGGAAAACTACTTGACAGGGCTGCGCGGAGTCTGTCTTTCTGCCTCCGTCTTGCGCATCTGACGCTGCTTGTTGTCATTGTGACGTAGGCGTATAAGGGGTCTATAGAAAGCCAAAGTGGAACGTTACTTCCTGCTTCAGCACTGTACCAGAGATTTTCAGCCGCCATTTATTTTCCCATAGACATTTCGTAAAATGCGTAGAATTTTAGAACGGTTCAGATATATTTAGAAACAGGAGAGATCGCATAATATTTCACTCTGACCAAAACGTAAAAAAATGCAGGTTTAAAGAAAATATTTTAACAATGTTTTTTTAACTCATTGAGTGCCAGCCACTTTTGGAGAACGGACGCTCCCAGTGCCAGAGTTTCAGAGCGTTTTCAGTGATTTCTCGAGGCCCACAGAATATTGTGTGATATTACTATGTAAACACCGAACACGCACAAAGAACGATGAGACTCTATTGTATCAGCAGCAAAAACAAGTTTATTGATATAATTTTCCGTTCTTTAGTTATCAGCCGGAGAAGATAGGTCAAAAACAGAAAAAATTGGCGTTTCCATCTAGAAGCTGAGATATTGAGCCTTTTGTGAAATATAGCATTTCAAGCAAATCATTGACTCTGAAGCTAATATTTTCTGACCTGAAACATCTGAACAGTAATTTCCTTCAATATAACAGCACCCCCACCACCCTCTACTGCAAACTCCTCCTCCGTGGGTGTGTCTCTGGTGGCTCTGCTCGCTCTGAGTGCTGCTTGTGTCAGGCGAGTCTCTGCTGCCTGGATGGCGGCCGCTCGTCGCAGCAGTCTGGATCGGGCTCGCTCGTTTCTGGGGTTCGGTTGTGAGCTGGGATGAAGCTGCGTCTGATTCTGGGCTTTCTGGGCTTTCTGGCGTGCCCCACCCCCCTCCTCCTCCTCCGTGGGAGTGCCTCTGAGGCTCTGCTGCGTTTGCTCTCGCTCTGCTTTTGCTCCGTCTGCACTGAAAAGTGCGCTGCATCCCCCTGCTTTTTCACAGCCTGTCGCCGGCTCCCAGCTGAGAATAATGTAACTTTTCAGAAAGACGCTGGTGTCGGCAACTAAATCATATGGAGGGGCTATCGCAGCTATTGCAGACGGAGGGGCTCAATTGTGGCAGCAGATGGACTGCTGTTCACAGGCACAGCTAACGTTATGCTTCATGCATATCGATGCGATTTCCGTTTCCTCATGACTTCTTCTCTCTTTTCTCCTGGCCTTTCTCTAATCTGGAGAGCACTGTTGCCACCTAATGGGTCGGTAAAATAGGTTATACACATTCAACATGCCCAAAAATTTTACAGGAGATGGATCTGGCTTTGATCCACGTCCCACCGTCAAAAAACGCAATTGACGACTTTAGTCGTCATTGGCACTCAACGTTACTAAAGCAATTGACGACTGAAGTCATCATTGGCACTCAATGAGTTAAGGACCGGGTGAAATGTTCTATGTTCTCTCCTGATCAGCTACTGTGTTTAATGTACAGTATATATACCCGCACTCACACAGGTATGTTGAGCTGAAGGGGATGAGGACTTTTATAACCTTGTTAGAGAAACAATAAATAGTCAGGGTCATACTTCCTCCATTTTCTGCTCACACCAGATGCTGTCGCCTCTCTCACTGTAGGTACTAAATAACGTTTCATTTTGCTCCACCACGGCATGCATAGCTGAGGTTAGCTACCAGAGTTTCTTCTATTCTTCTTCTTCTTCTTCTTCGATTTGTTTCCCATCGCGTCCCACCTCCCCTGAAGCTCTTTCGCGCCCCCCAGGGGAGGCCCGCCTCACAGTTTGAAAACCGTTGGTATATACAATGAACTGCCGCGATCAGACTTTTGAAACACGCATTTTAAAAATGGCGATTTGTCTCTCCCTGGAGCTACCGGCCCGCTTCCTCAACTGCAGCCCGAATGCAACGGCTTAGTCATGCTGGAACGCCGGGGGGCTTTCTGGAGTCACAGGCCCTGGACTGGCAAATGGCGAATGACACAGCGCATGTATGAGTAACATCTCAGGCTGGGGAGGGAGGCGGCATCTTTTAAATCTCAGCTATGACAGACAACTGAGAGCTTATAATATTGATTAGGATTCATGATGGGATATGGTTGTAACATAATGAGCCCTAAGTACTGCCCACTCCAAACCCCAACCTCAGCAAACAGTAACAACAGGGATATGGCAATATTTAGAATTTGGGTTGAAACTAAAGTCTACAACTTTTTGATGCTTACAATTAGGCACATAAGACCCTAAATTACATCGTTGGAAGTTTGGTGCATTTTGCTTGTCAGGATCTTTAACTTCAGTCTCGCTTCAGTGTTTTGGGAGAAAGTAAAAAGCCAGCAGCAAACACCTGCTGCCATCCCCAAGCAATACAGTTTCACATCAGGAGCATCAAAGTCTGATTTTCCTTCATATCCCTCATACTTTTCTGGCCAGTATGGACGTGAAATAGGTCTTAAATTGCATTGATAATGGTCATAAAAAGGTCTTAAAAAGTCTTAAATGTAACATGCAGAAACCCTGTTATGTTCTAATCTAGATCATCTCCACACGCAAATTTGAAGAAAAAAGAATCGCCTGGGTGTGAATGTGCAATTTCTCATAAACCGATAATGGCCTTTATTTGTCAATTGTAATCTGGTACATGACAATGTGATAATCAGGTAACTCTAGAAATCCCATAATAAACAGTTTATTAGTGTGCATGTAAACACTCACCTCTGCTTTCCCTCCCCCCTCTCAATCTATCCCCCGTCTCCCTCTCTCTCTCGCTCTCTCCCTCCCCCCTCTCAATCTATCCCCCCGTCTCCCTCCCTCTCTCCCTCCCCCCTCTCAATCTATCCCCCCGTCTCCCTCCCTCTCTCCCTCCCCCCTCTCAATCTATCCCCCGTCTCCCTCCCTCTCTCCCTCCCCCCTCTCAATCTATCCCCATCTCCCTCTCTTGCTCTCTCTCCTTCCCCCTCTCAATCTATCCCCCGTCTCCCCCCCTCTTCCCCCCCCCCCTGTCTCTCTCTTCCCCTCTCTAGTTATGGTCAGCTGTATGTCATGTACCTGAAGCATCACTCCAGAACAGCCAACAGTCCCAGCGCTGAGGTGGTGCTGTACCACTTACCTAGGTACACACACACACACACACACACACACACACACACACACACTTATCCACACTTATCCATATACACTATTATTGCACCCTAACTGCATGTGTGTAACATTTCCTGTGTGTGTGTGTGTAGGGAGGGAGCATGTAAGAAGAGCCATGTGTTGAAGCTGAACACCACGGGGAAGTTCGCCCTCAACATCGTTGATAACCTGGTCGTGGTTCATCACCAGAGCACCCAGGTGTGTGTGTGTCTGTGTCTGTGTCTGTGTGTGTGTGTGTTGTAAGGTTTGCACATTTAAATTGTATGACAAGTGGATTAGGTAATACTAAATTAAATAAAGTATAATCTTTTTTGAAATGGACTCAAATGGAGATAAAATAAATTAAGTTAATGTAATTTGTATTACACAACTAATTTCCATCAAATTGAAATAATGAAACTATACATTATCTGTGTTCCCATCTACTTGATATTAAACCAACAGCAATTATTTATATACAAAACCAATTAAATAATTTCTCTATTAAACATATGCGACACTGTCTGGTGACAACCGTGAAATCGCACAAATCAAGATAAAAGTATTTTTTCTTCTTCTTCTTCTTTTCCATATTACGCAAGTTTAAATGTTGAAGAACGCACTCAATATAACAAACAACAGTTTAAATACCTATAATTTGTTAGCAAACTACCGGTAAGCTTGTCCAGGTCAAACCTGAAGAAACTTTCAGGGCGATTTTCTCTGAATGTTGCTTTAGGAGTACCAACATTCAAATAAGCTCCTTCAACTATTTTTCAATACATCACACACACATCATTTGAAAGGTTTCAATCTGCACTTTCATAATCTGTAAAAAAAAAAAAGACGAAAAATCTTCTTTCATCATCTACTTTTAATGATTTCTGTATTTGTTTTTATTTAGATAAAATCAACCATACTTATTTTTCTTAACACCTAAAGCAGGACTCCACGGTTTGTTTTGTAGGACAAGTGGAAGAGAAATTTACTTAACACATTGAGTGCCAGCCGTTTTTTCAATGCTGTAGGTAAGTTGTGCCAGGTTTTTTTTTGAGGATTCTGGCTCATTTTACAAGAGCCGAGGATTCTTTTCTGTTAAGACTTCGTGAACACCAATCATCTAAAAAGAACTAATAGAATGTGTGCTTTCTCTGTCTAAAAGAGTTAGTTTGCAGAGTTAGTAGTTATGTAGATATTAGCCGTTGAGTACAGCATGGTTTCAGAGATTTTCAGAGAGTTTAGAGATAAATGGATTTTTAGAACCACCTCACGTGCCTGTGATTATGGGTGCCCTTGGGCAAGTCTGTATACTGTATTGTGTGTGTGTGTGTGTGTGTGTGTGTGTGTGTGTGTGTGTGTGTCTCCAAACTCCTCCCTCCGTCTGTGCTGCGGAGGGAGGAGGCTCCGCGGCCGCTCTCGGGCAGTCTGGACTGTAAAACTGGCTCGTTCGTTTCTTGAGGTGTCGGCTGAGAGCTTTGAAGAAGCTTTTGCGATTCTGGTCTTATTTATGCGCAAAGGTACTCGAGTGTGTGTGTGTGCGCGCGCACGCGTGTGTGTGTGTGTGTGTGTGTGTGTGTGTGTATGTGTGTGTGTGTGAAATCGAAAGAGTTTTCGCCCAGCTATTTCCTTGAAAATTAGAATGGCTTTCTCCAGCGGACCCGTGGCTGTGGCTTTCTCTCTGTCTGGAGAGAACTGTCGCCACTTAGTGGTCGGTAAAATAGATTATACACATTCTCTTCCTCCAATAGTGGTATAGAAGACGTAAAAGGGGTTGATTGATGTCCCACCGTCAAAAAAAAAAAATGTTTATGTAAGACGAGATATCTCGTCTTTGGCACTCAACGGTTGGATTATGTAAGACGAGATATCTCGTCCTTGGCACTCAACGTGTTAAAAGTCCATATTTCCCACACAGGCTTTACTTGGGCAGGCCGCCAAGCAAGGTATATTATTGGCCACCCAAGTATATTTGCAGACCCAACATGATGCCAAATTTATTAGAAGAACTGGGAGAATTGTGACAAGCCTGTTTGAGAAATTAATTTACATTTTAAGTGACTGACAATGAGGTAAATAAAGTCTTCCACTGTTTTCAACCGTCGGAGAAAAACCTCCTTCGCAAACAAAATGAAAAAAGTAAATTATTGTAAAATGACAAATTCTTACCCGGACAAATTACTTTTCTGCCTGGACAAGTGAAAGCTAAATTGACTTATCTGAAGCACAACTGCCTTAAAAAGTTAATGTCAAGCAAGCCCTGCCTCTGCGTCCTGGTAGCTCACCTGGTAGCACGCATACCACGAAGGCTCGGCCCTTCGCGTGGCTGACCCGGCTTCGAATCCAACCTGCGGTCCTTTGCTGCATGTCCTCCCCTCTCTCTCTCCCCACCTTTCCTGTCTGCCTACTGTCCTATATAAAAATAAAGGCGAAATGAGTCTAGATCCCTGGGATGGGGGGTGCCCCAGGGGAGCATCCTTGGTCCATTATTCTTTTTATTATATGTAAATGACTTTAAATCGGCCACCTTTTGTAACCTTTTTTTATATGCTGATGATTAAGTCTTGTTAGTATCACATAGTGATACATCTGTTGTAGAAAACACACTTGTAGAAAAAGCAGTGCCGAATGAAACTGCTGTTTGGCGGAAAAGTAAAGTGCTGAAAATTGTCAAAATAGACATGTACACAGATATCAATTTGTTTAGGTGGGCGTTGTTTTAGGTGGCTAAATTACGTTTTAGTTCTTGACCCCATGTACTTACAGAGAAAAAACTGGTTTGGCTGCTGCTCTGAGTGTCGGGTCTCGTTACACGCTGCGCCCAGCCTCCAGAACACTACCTACTTCAGTTAGTGTATCAAACTAGCTGATAGGACCCCACTTCAAACAAACCCAACTATCCCTTTAAAGCAGTGGCTGCAAAATGGAAATTGATGTATAGCTGCCGCTGTCTCTTTGCTTGTTGATGTGTTTCGTTACTTTTTCTTTTTGTAATGCGTCTGGTGTTCTTAATGTACGGTACTATGAGGACCACAATGGAAATAAGCCTTTGGGCTTTATTGTGTTTTCATCCTCGGTGATTCTTTTATTTTAAATCTCTCTTGTATGTTAGTGTGTTGGCAAGATGTGCCCTTTTTCATCACCAAATAAAACCATACCATACCATACCAGTGGCGAACCGTGCCTATCAGAACCGGGCCTTCTATAACGTAACCCACCCACCCCCACCCACCCACGCACGCACGCGCACACGCACACAGGCAATAAACCCAAATGTAAAATATATATTATACATACTGATCAAACCTGGTCCAAAACCGAATAACTAAAAATCATGCAATGCTGGGATCAAGTGCATAAAACAGCTTAAAAAGAATGTCCCACTCTGACACACACACACACACACACACACACTATACCCTACTATACGTGTAAGTCTGAGGTCTCTCTCTGTGCGCACTGCGTGTGTCTTTACGCATTGGTGAGGGCGTAAACAGGCCATTGGAAAGACTACATGCCCAAGATCTATGATGAGTTGTCTTCCACAGCCAGCTTAGGTCGCTGTATCGTTACACACAATAATTACTCCACTACTCCTCCTCACCTATGAAAATTACATTAGGCTACATAAACAAGTGGCTGTCACTGTCAATAACACAAACTCCCCCTGCACACCGACAGCAAGCTGCCCCAGCAACACCACCAGCAATAAAATAAAATAAAATTATAACTTACCAATGACGTTCACAGTGGTTCACTTGAAGACAAAACCCAAATGCACCAAAAAGCAACAAGCAACCCACAGCACAGCACAGCACCGCACAGCAGTAATAGCCTCTTGTGCCCAACTGCATGTAAACTAAGGGTAAAGTTCCCAGTTGCTAGCCTGGAAATGGCGAAAATATAGCTTTTTGAAGGTTGATAGCTCTAATTTTATCCTTTGGTTTGGACCATGGATGTATTAAAAGAACGGTTTGAACAGGCATCTTGAAAACTCTGCCACACTTCCTAGTTGCTCGAAATCTCCGAACCACCATTAACTCCTCCCTCCTTGTCGTCCGTCTCGTCTCCTGGTTGGCTTGTCTTCGCGAATGCCTGGATATTATCCCCCCACAACTCAACTAATTGTGATTGGCTAAACCCACAACTCAATGGAATTCTGATTGGTTAAAACACCTGTCATCAAAATGGTCTTCCCCATGTCATGACATGAAGTCGGGTCTTCGTGAAGGGTTGCTGGCTTGCTGTCAATCAAATACCATTTGCCTGTGGGGGCTGGTCCAAATATTTAACCCCATATTTGGTGAAACAAAGTGAGTGCAAGATCATAGCAATTTACGGACATTTTTACTGTTATTTCAGTGAATAAAAACCAATAAATATCAAATACAAATAATTTATTAGGGGGGAAATTCTTTTCTTTTCAATTTCTTCTTGGGCCTTCAGTGAATACCTAGAAGGCCCTGATGGTTCGCCACTGTACCATACCAAGCCTTAGCCAAAGTTCGCTAGCTGTCGCAATATTCAAAAAGAAGCAATGTAAGACAAACTGTGAACTATGATCAACTCTATTTATTTAGCGTAGCAACATGCATCAACTCTGTAGCTCTAGAAGTAACCAACCATAACAACCCGCAGCAGCCTATAGGCTATCTTCCACAAGGCTTCCTGTTACTCACAACATATAATTAAACAACATAGAACACACCACACTAACATTAGCTGTTTGTTTGTCACCAAACCTGTGTTGCTATCTGATGTTGTTGTTCAGCAACTGCGTCGGCTCTGTGCAGGGAGCCAGGAGGAACTATTTTATTACGTGCAAGAGTATGATTTGATTTCTGAATAACAGCCATTCTCTGTCATTCAGAACACATTATCTTTCATTAAAGTTGTTTATTCCTTTCATATTGCCATACTTGGTAACCGTTTTATAAAAGCAATAGCTCACTTCAGGCTGTGATATATGCTCATTAGGGATGGGCATTTCTAGCAAAAACACTATTCGAAATTCGCTGGCCAAAGTCGACTTTTAATCGAAATTCGAAAATAAAAATAAAAATGTAAAAAACAAAAAAAATGTAAAAAAAAATTTTTTTTTTTTTTTTTTTTTACATTTTTTATTTTTTTTACATTGACATTTTCGAAAATAAAAAACAGTTTTGACAATCATGAGTGGTTCATTAAATATTTAGTAGGCTCAGGTCTGAGTGCCAAAGGGGTGCCAAAGTCACCCCCTCTCCCTCTTCATGGGATTTCATCCGCCATTCATTTTTCCAGAAACCTTGCTTAAAATGCTTATAAAAATTGTTTTACTTGCTCAAACCAAGCGATTCGACTATACTTAGAAGCAGGGGAGACAATGCAACATTAAAAAAAAAATTTTTTTTTTTTTTTTTTTTTTCGAATTTTGACTTTCAATAATAAAAGTCGACCTTGATAATAACAACGATTATTCGAAAATTCGAAATTCGATGCCCATCCCTACTCATTATACCACACCTAAAGGCGCCTACACATGATCCGCAGTAAAACAGCTCTGTGCCCGCTGTCCTGTTGTTTTCCTATGGGGGAGAGTGGCGCTTCTCAACTAGGCGGCAGCGCTAACCTTTGGCGACGCGCACAGCTCGATTTTGCCACTTTGCTCTGCACTGAAAGTTCAAAATATCTCAATGCTGACCTACTTATCGCTGACCTTTCATGAGCACAACGAATCAGAGGAGAAGTGTGAGTGAAAATGATTGATTGATTGTTGATTGATTGATAGCTGATTGGTAGCTACTACAGAAGAGTCAGGGAGATGCCACTGCTCGCCTCTTGTCCTGCAGATTTGCGATCCACCAGATACAGTCTTGATATGTATGGAAAAATAAAATATTTACAAAACGCTGATCAGTTAATACAAAAACATTTCAAAGTAGAAAACAATTCATAATCAGAAATGGAGTAGCTTCTCAAGGTAGAAGGGAGACACGCACATCCCAGCCTAGTAGGGCAGGTGCAGAACTTACAGTGATGAATGCAAAGAAAATTGTAAAAAGTTTGCACACTGCAAAGGGCTCCAGTTAGATTTTTTATTGCAACACCGTGTGGTAACGTTTCGGGCAGCAGGGTAGCTTCTCAAGGCCACAGAAATCTGCCTCAGCATCTTATAAATACCTCACAGTGAGAAAAGTGTAGACCGCTTATCATGCGAAGGCGCCTTAAGGGCGACCCTTAGGTGTGGTATAATGAGCAGCATACAGTATACCACGGCCTGTGGTATAATGAGCAGCATACAGTATACCACGGCCTGTGGTATAATGAGCAGCATACAGTATACCACGGCCTGTGGTATAATGAGCAGCATACAGTATACCACGGCCTGTGGTATAATGAGCAGCATACAGTATACCACGGCCTGTCGTGATCTATTGCTTAAATGTGTGTGATGTGTGTGTGTGTCAGACCTCTCTGATCTTCGACATCCGGCTGAGGGATCCAGAATGTGCCGTCAACACACACCAGCCTGTACTGCCCGCCAGGTCCATCCACCCATACAGGATCCCCCTGTCAGGTACGCACGTGCGCGTGCACACACACACACACACATACACACACACATACCAGCGTGTTGGCCAAGGTGTAGCTGGCCCATTGATTGTATGTAGCTGGCCGTAGAGGGCTTTGCGGGGGAGTCTGTGACCATCGGAGTTGATGGTAGTTAAGGGTCGTCTCAACACTGCAGCTGCCTGCCTGTTCCAGCACTGCTGTGTGTGACACTGTCCTACATGTGCACATGTTGCCAAAGCATAGATTTAAAAATCTAATCAAATCAAATAAACTGCACATTAAATGTCATTCTCTCTCTCTCTCTCTCTCTCTCTCCCCCCCCCCCCTCTCTCTCTCAGGTCCAGCAGTCGTTCCCTCTCAGCCTCCGGTTCCATGTCAGCTCTGTATCCTTTGTGCCTCTTTTATAAACCTTTATAAATCCATATTCTTCATCCACCCATTCCCTCCTTTTCATACCAAAGCCACATAAAAACACACACGTGTTGTAATTAACCGTACTGATAGTTCCCATAATGCATTGTAAGCTGTGACCTTAACCGTCGCTCCAGACTCTTCCTCATGGAGCGTCTTTCAGCCCGACATCATCATCAGTGCCAGCGAAGGTATGGACCACACACACACACACACACACACACACACACACACACACACACACACAGGATTCATGATTCAATACAACCAGGATACAATGTAATAAATAAAGGTTCAGTGATGACAAAGTTTGACTGTGCAGAATTCTGTTTATTTCAGAGATGCAAATCTTTCTAGCGATGTCATTGGCTGCTAGAATGTAAGCAACAATTAAAAAATGTTGTTACAAAGTGACAGTAATATAATTAGGATGGAGAGCTTGTGAAACTGTCATGGTCAAACTCTCATTAGTGATTACTACAGCAGAATAACATCTTGCTGACAAGTTGAAGTTGGAGACTTGGACTTGTTAATTGATAAAAACTTTTTTTCTGCTGTTGCGGCTGTTGTGGTTTTGTCTTTTCTTTTATTTCTCTAAAAAAAAACTATGGCAGTACATCTACAATGTATACAATGCAAGTATGTATTGATAATAATCTGTCAATAAAAAGTTAAAAAAAAAAAAAAAAAGTAGTAGTAAGAGACCCTAATAATTTGGCATAATATACTGATAGCTATATTATTACCATGACATTATCACACATCGTGCAAGGGCAGGGACATGTGTTCCACCTACATCAGAGAAATTCTGATTGTCTCTCTCTCCTGTCTGTCTGTCTCTCTCTCTCTCTCTCTCTCTCTCTCTCTCTCTCTGTCTGCCTGACTCGCTCCTGTCTGTCAGGTTATCTGTGGTACCTGCAGGTGAAGTTGCCTCCAACCGTCAACCTGCTGCAGGACAAAGGCAAGCTGATGGACTTCCTGTTACGACGGAGAGACTGCAAGATGGTCATCCTGTCTGTCTGCTCACAGAGTACGTCTCTGTTGTCCGTCTGTCTGTCTGTCGGTTTACCTGTCTCTCTGCTAGCAGTATGTCTGAATTCTGTTTCCCCACGTTTTTATCAAGAGACTTTAAGGTCATCCTCTCTCTCTGTCTCTTTCTCTCTCTCTCTGTCTCTCTCTCTGTCTGTGTCTCTCTCTCTCAGTCCTGGAGGGGGGAGAGAAAGGCAGTCTTCCAGTCGTGGCGACGGTCTTTGACAAACTGAACCAAGTTTACAAGGAATACCTGGAGGCGGAGCAGATGTACACGCTGGTGAGTGCCGGCACCTCACTTAAATTAATGGATGAGTAAATAAATGAACAGATATAAAGGTATGCTTTTGAGCTTTTTTTGTAGTTTTGTTTTCTTTCTTTTCATCGTAAATGAGAATGATTGAAAATTAAATTATGGCTGTAAATAAAAGGAAATAATTTCAGTGCCTTAATAGAGATAATAGTAGCAGTTGTAAGCAATATGCATTAGGGTTGCTGGATATTGACAAATAATCATATTGCGATTATTTGCGATTGCTAAATATTCACATTGCGATAGTAATTGCTATACAGTGAACAGAGATTTTTCTATAGTTTAGATTAATCGGCAAACATTTTTACTCAAAAGCTAAGATGATCTTATACAGTATGTATATTAGGGATGGTCCGATCCGATACTCAGTATCGGTATCGGAGCCGATCCGGCCAAAATCACTGGATCGGATATTTGATGGGAAAAAGAAGTAGAATCCGATCCGATCCATACCCTAAACTATCACTAAAGTGAAGTGGTGAGTGAGAGGAGGATGCTTGCCAAGCTGACGACAATCAGGGGCAACTCCTCTCACCCCCTGCATGAGACTGTGGGTGCCTTAAGCAGCTCCTTCAGTGCCAGACTGATACACCCACGGTGTAAGAAGGAGCACTACCGCACATCCTTTGTCCCTACGGCTGTCAGACTTTTTAACATCCAATAATAGTTCAGCACAATATAGCACTGTTGTTGTTGTCGTTTTTATTGGTAACTATTGTTATTGTGTGCTGCTGGCTATAGTTTTGCACTTTATAGTGTTGCACTTTACATTCTAATGCCTTTGCTGCTGTTGCTATTGTTAGTTGTTGTTGGTAAGTATTGTTGCTGTTCTTATCTTTTAGTGTGTGTATTGGATTTTACTGTATCTTTGTGTTTATTTTTAGAGCTGTTTTTATGTCTTCCCTGTGAGAGCTGCTGTAACAAGTAAATTTCCCCACTGTGGGATTAATAAAGGCAATCAATCAATAAATGCTTCACTAAATTGTGAGCAATGCGCTGTCACGGACGCAGATGAACAACCGCAGCATCATGCATGTGAACAGAGTGAGATTGCACTGTGCGTTGTCACCACAGCTGTGTTGATCAAGGAAGAAAAAAGCAGCGTGCAATTTAATACTATGCGAGTGTTTTAAGCGTTGGAATCTTCAACACCGCGGCGCAGACTGCCTGCCTGATACAATGGTCACTGTATCACACACAAACCTGACGGCAACGTTACAGAGAGCGGGAGAGAGGGAGAGAGGAGATCAGATGCAGATCCACTCCAACTAGACACCGGTGAGCCACGAAACACACTCTGCAGCACAGCAAGCCACAATATCACAATAATAGGCTACGTTACCATTCCCAGAAGTGAAGTCAAATCTACACACTTTCTGCATAACGGATCTGCAGATTAACACTAATAAACACTCACCCAACTCGGCAGCGATAAAGTTAGTTGTTCTCTCCTCCTGTTAGTCCTTATTATAATTAATCCCCAAAGTCCAAATCTTCCTTGAAAACGCCAAATAAAACTAGATTAGGCCATGTGCCCGTGTTTACAAACACCATGATCCGCGAACTGCGCTCCGCCCCTTGTTTCACGCAACACGAAAGTAGGGGAGACCAGGGACAGTTATAACAAGGACGTATGTGTGTGTGTGTGTGTGTGTGTGTGTGTGTGTGTGCGCGCGCGTGCGTGTGAAGGCTTAAAAAGAAGCAGCAAGCATTAGTGCATTACTGTGTCTATCTTCTGGGCTATAGCCTTTCATTTAAAGAATAAATATTGTTCCACAGATTGAACATGCTATTTAGATGGCTGTGTTAAGCAAAGTGCATTGGTAAATTTATTATTAACAGCTTAGTTGTATAAGCGAGGGAAAAAGATTGGATTGGATTGATATCGTATCGGCAGATACTCAAGATTGTGGTATCAGTATTGGATCGGATATGGAAAAAGTGGTATCGTGCCATCCCTAATATATTGCAGTATTTAATTATTATTTTTTACAGTATATAATATAATCTATAGGCCAGAAATTGACCTCAGCACCAGACTACCATGTGCAGGAGTACACCTATACTAAACAATTGTAAGTTGATATTGCGATTTATTTATTTGTTTGTTTGTTTGTTTGTTTGTTTGTTTATTTATTAATTTATTTATTTATTTTTGTATTCTTATTATTTTTTATTAAATTTTTGAGAAAGGAGGAAAAAATAGGAAAGAATGTGGGGTGTCTCTGGAATCATGTCATGGAGTATATTAGAATCAGAATCAGAATAATTTTATTCACCAACGTATGTTTTCCCATACAAGGAAATTTACTTGGTGTCATTGGTGCTCAAGTAACGTGATGAGAGCAAAGACGGTTTTCACGGAATGGTTAGTCCTCCACTTTAATTTTTTAATTTAAATTTTTTGTCCATAGCAAACACTGCAACAGGAAGTGAGCTGGGGTTCAATTTAGAATGTTTTTGTTGTCAAGTTAAAACCGTCTATAAGTGTTGCTGAACATAATTATTCCTTCCTTCCCATTTATTCTTTTGTTTAAAGGCTCCATTTTATCCACTGTCCAGAGTTTTATTTTCTGTCTTGAGGTCCATTTAGAGCTGTGTGTGTGTGTGTGTGTGTGTGTGTGTGTGTGTGTGTGTGTGTGTGTGTGTGTGTGTGTGTGTGTGTGTGTGTGTGTGTGTGTGTGTGTGTGTGTGTGTGTGTGTGTGTTTGTTGCGTGCGCGCGTGTCTGTGTCCAGGCGATGGAGTCGGGTCCGAGTCGAGGCAGCGCGGCCCAGAAGCGTCCGGTCAGAACCCAGGCTGTCATCGACCAATCAGACATGTACACACACGTCCTGTCTGCTTTCACCGAGAGGAAGGTACACACACACACACACACACACACACACACACACACCATCATCTTTCACAGACAGACAGATACAGACACAAACTAGTCGGTATATCTAGTAGAACGTAGAATGGAACAAAATCAAGCACAATAACAAACAGTGTTGGAAGAAGTACTCTGATCCTTTACTTAAGTAAAAATACCAATACAGCAATGTAAAAACACTACATTACATTACACTACATTACGAATAAAAGTCCCGTGTGAAAAACCTACTAACCTAGTAAAACTACAGTATTAGCAGCAAAATGTAGTTGTAGTATTAAAGTAAAAGTAGTGGTTTTGTCCCTCTGACTGATATTTTATGACATCATTATATTATTAATAGTGAACCAGAATGTTACTGTTGTAGCTGCTAGAGGTGGAGCTAGTTTGAACTATTTTATATACACTTAGCTAGTTTAGTCCACTCAGTGGTTTCCAATCTAGGGGTTGGGCCCCTCCAAAGGGTCACCAGATAAATCTGAGGGCTCGTGGATCATTTGAGGGAAAAATCTCTATTTGGTGGAGCTGTTGACAACTCACACATTTGAAATGTGACCCTGACTACACACTGCTTTTTGTAAGATGTAAAAGCCAAAAAGGTTGGAAACCACTGTTTTAATTTTAACAATGTGTTCTATTTTAAAAGCTTGTTATTATCCATCAATCTTTCCCTAGTAGTGGAGTGGAAGTATAAAGTAGCATCAAATGGAAATACTCAAGTCAAGTACAAGTCAAAATTGTTCAGTACTTGAGTAAAGGTACTTTGTAACTTTCCACCACTGATAACAAGAAAGGTATGCTTCAAAATGGCAAGTCTGTAACTCTGTGTGCATGCGTGTGTGTGTGTGTGTGTGTGTGCATGCGTGTGTGTGTGTGTGTGTGTGTGTGTGTGTGTGTATACAGGGTGTATCCCATAAGTTCATCATTGCGGTGCTGATGGAGTACATCCGCTCTCTGAACCAGTTCCAGATCACTGTGCAGGTACGATGTGGCTTTATGGAGCATTTCAATTAGTTAGCATTTAAAAAACAAAACAAAAACCTTTTTCCATATTGTTGCACTCTAAAGGTCCTTACACATCAAGAGCGATGTGAATATACGGCACAAAATTGCGATGCGAGTTTTGACCCACCTGTCAATCACAGCCACAGATGTGTACACGTCGGAAGCGAATTTCCGAAAAATCGGCCGCGGTTCGAAAAAATAAACGCCGCAATAACGCTCAGCGAAACTTCGCCGTTGGTATGCACGGTTGCATTGACTAATATAGGTTCGGAAAATATTATTGACGTGCGAATTAATTGCACGAAAGAAACGCTCCCGATGTCTAAGGACCTTAACTCTCTGTTTTTGTTCTGGCTTTTAACTACCGTAGGTGTGCATTGTGTTAGCTCCTCTTATTTTTCTTATTTGTATGATTTTACACAGACAATCTGGTCCGCCAGATAATTGCATTTTTTTTTTTTTTTTTTTTACAGACAACAGTTTTTACATACGTATACACATTGACCCCGAGGATTAGGCTTGGGAAATATTGTGATATTTGGGCTTGATTTTAAAGACAGAGGGAAGTTTCTGGTATTATATGAAACTAGAAGACCTAAGGCATTGATTGGTCGAAAGCACGTCATGTTAGCTTGTCAGGAAGGTGGATATATAACACTCCAAAGTTAGGCAAAATTTTGGCGAGGGCAAAAAACATTTTCAAAGGGGCCTTCTTTTTCCTTTTTCACAGCTGTGTGTGTGTGTGTGTGTGTGTGTGTGTGTGTGTGTGTGTGTGTGTGTGTGTGTGTGTGTGTGTGTGTGTGTGTGTGTGTGTGTGTGTGTGTGTGTGTCCGTTTTGAACCAGTAGCCTTATGTTGTTATTTAGCCTTTCTGATGCTATTGCATGGTTAAATCAGCTAATTTTATTTTATGGGGGAAAACATTTTGGTATTAGTGGAAGTGGTCCCTGAGTAATTTGGTTTTGTACATAGTGGTACTTGGTCAGAAAAGTTTGGGAACCCCTGGACTAGATAATATAGTTGAACAATATACACTGTCGAATTTGTATAGTGTCTGAACGGTGAACGGTATAACATGCACTTCTAAGCCCCTTCTAAACATGAAGAGTAAGGTCTGGTTATGATCAGGAGTTCACTGCATGTTTAGAAACAGCTGATGTTTGTTTTTCTGTTGAGTTGACTGGTTGTGTCCTGCAGCACTACCTATATGAGCTGGTCATCAAGACACTGGTGCAACACAACCTCTTCTACATGCTGCACCAGTTCCTCCAGTACCACGTCCTCAGCGACTCCAAACCACTGGTGAGGCCACACTTGTCTGAATCCAGTCCTGAACTAGTGTCAAACTAGTCCTGAACTAGTCTCAAACTAGCGGCAAACTATTGGGGAATTCATGCCTTTACTTCCTCATACATAAGTGACAAGGGATATCCTTAGTAAAAAAAAATTTTTAATATGAAACTAGTACAACGCTAGTCTTACTTTATCTAAACCAGACTGTAATTAGTCTGAAACTATGCCCTTAGTCCAGAATTACTCTGAAACTTCTCCTGAATTAGTCCAAGAATATTCCTGAAACTATTCCTAAACTGTCCAAATTTAGTTTGACACTAGTCCAAAATTAGTCCTAGTCTCAAACCAGTCCTGAACCAGTGCAGCGCTTGTCTGAAACGAATTAGTAGAAAGCTTATTATGAAATATCACCCAAATTGCTGTAAACTAGTTCAAGACCAGAATCTAAATCCCAAACCAGTCTGACATCAGTTCAAAAGTGGTCAGAAACTACCGTAATTTCCGCACTATAAGCCGCACCGGAGTATAAGCCGCAGCAGCAAAATTGCCTGTTTGTTACATATATAAGCCGCACCGGACTATAAGCCGCAGGTGTTTTAATGTTTTTTTTTATTTTTTTTTTATTTTTTTTTTATTGTGTTTTAATGTTTAATTACCATATGTAAGGGTTCATGCACAGAGGGGATTGTCGGGAAAGAGATGGCTGTTTGAGGAAGCTCCCATTTATTAACATTTCAACAAAACAACATAACACAACACCACCTGTGTTTTTTTTTACAGTGCACACAGTGTCCGCGGTGTGGTGAAAAGAGGGCAAGAGAGGAAATTAAAACAGAAGTGGATTTATAGTTAGAAAGAGTGCTAAAGAAGAGATAATTTTTTATTTTATTTTTATTTTTTTCTGAAAAAATCCATAGATAAGCCGCACCGTTATATAAGCCGCAGGGCCAAAAAACGGGGGAAAAGCCGCGGCTTATAGTCCGAAATTTACGGTAGTCATAAATTCATCCTGAAGTAGTGTGAAACTAGTCTGGACTAGTTGGCCTCATGATTGAACCAGACTCCCACAAACTGCTTTGTTTTCCTTTTTTTAATGCATCATACTCAGTTTAAATTAGCATTTGGCTGTCAGTATTTAATGAGTATTTTTCTTTTATTAAACTGTTTTTTGTTTTGTTTTTTAATCTATGCTTACCATTATATCATGCATGCCTCAGTCCATCACAGTTCAGTTGAATTCACTTTTATTTCAAACCCAAGTCTTCGTCTCACAGGGGACATTTGTTTTGTGTGTTTGGGTTTTTTCTTGTTTCAGACCATTTAGTGTCTTTGTTTTGGTCTCAGGCCTGTTTACTTCTGTCTCTGGAGAGCACCTACCCCCCCGCGCACCAGCTGTCTCTGGACATGTTGAAGGTAAAAGATGCACGCGCACACGCACACACACATGCACACACACACACACACACCAATCTGATATTAATACTGCTCTTTTGATAAGTTTGTGCGTGTCTTTCTGTATGTGTGAACGTGTGTGTTTGTGCGCGGGTGTGTGTTTCAGCGCCTGTCCACGGCCAACGATGAGATTGTGGAGGTTCTGTTGTCAAAGCAGCAGGTTCTGGGCGCGCTCAGATTCATCCGCAGTGTCGGTACATCTCTTTAACACTCTTCTTCGTCACTGGTCACACCATACATTCTGCCAGGCTGCTGTGCCACATACTGTAATGTTACAGTGGGGGGGGGGCTCATATGCATCAAAATGAATTGGATGGTATGAGACAACATGAGGTGTTATTCCACCTCTACTGCCTGTGAAACTCATTATCTCACTGTGTCAAATGATCTGGTGGCATAAAAATGCAACTATATTTTCATTGAGATATTTCAAAATAGAAGAGAAAGTCTCTTGTGCCGATGATGCCTCTGTCCAATCACAGAGCTCCGGGCATCTGCAGTGTTTCCATGACAAAACTCTTCTTGAGAAATAAGGGAGAACTGACACGGAAAAAACCATCTTACCTTCTACCCCTCTCTTCTTCGTCTTCTTTTTAATTGATCTTGTTGCACTGGGTACAAGCCAATCAGAACACAGATACAGACAAGGGCGGGTCTTTACTGTAACCAATAAAGTTTCTGGACACAATTCCCCTGCATTGAGCCTGCAACTGTCAAAACATTTTGGAGCGCTCACAGAGTAGTTTTGTGCCGTGTGGGGAACAGAAAATGTCATTTAGTAAAGTTACGAAACAGAAAATATGATTTGCGTTAGCTGCGGAGGAGAAAACAGAAACATATGATCTAGTAATGGACTCAATGGACTAATGGTGGCTCAGTGGTTAGCACTGTTCCCTCACAGCAAGAAGGTCCCGGGTTCAAACTCCGGTCCATCCCAGGTCCTTTCTGTGTGGAGTTTGCATGTTCTTCCCGTGTTTGTGTGGGTTTCCTCCACGTGCTCCGGTTTCCTCCCACCATCAAAAACAAGTGTGTTAGCGTTAATACTCCTGTCAAAGACGTGTGTGTTAGGGTGAATACTCCTGTCAGTGCCTCTGACCAAGACACTGGAAATCGAACTGGAGTTGGTCCCTGGGCGCTGCACTGCGGCTGCCCACTGCTCCTAGTTCTAGGAAGGTTCCTAGTAGAGGATGGGTCAAATGCAGAGGATGAATTTCCCCACGAGGACAATAAAGGATAACTTAACTTAATGTTCCCCATGTTGTAGAAAATGTTATTAATAACATTCCATATATACATTTGACATATGTAGTGACATTCCTCTGAAAATGGGCTGCAGTGAGCTACTCCATACAACAGTAATGATATGAAGTTAAGTGCCATGAGCCAATGAGCAGACTTCACCAGGTGGTCATGACAACATGTCGGTGTTGTGGGGTGAAAGGTCTGTGATGGCTGGTCCATCTAAACATGGTGAAGTATCAAAACTAAATCCACACAATCATATTAGAAAAGCTTTGTGGCATCACCCAGGTTCGCTCATCATCATTTTTGTAAGAAATATACTTTTTTCTTCTTTTTCAAAGCGGTTGAGCGGTTCTTGTTGTTTATTACCAGAGAGTTTTCCCTACCTGTAGCCGTTGCGCATGGTGTCTCACGTTTCACTCTTAAAACGCTTAGCCAATCAGAACAGAGGAGTTGTTAATATTAATGAGCCTTAAATACACAGCGACAGAAACAGCTGGCTTGGTCAGAGATGCTGGAAAATGAACATGTCAAAATGGATTGAGAGGGATATGACCCCACACATATGCCTTTGAATGGACCTCAAGACACTAAAGAAAAGATGGACCTCTAACTGTTGTGCATCACCAGGTGGTCATGACAACGTGTCGGCCAGGAAGTTCCTGGATGCGGCGCGGCAGACTGGAGACCACATGCTGTTCTACACCGTGTTCAGATCCTTCCAGCAGAGGAACCAACGGCTGAGGGGCAGCCCCAGCTTCAACCCAGGTACACACACACACTAGGGGTTGTTGCATCGACTGGTCAACGTCACTACCACACGTCGACGACGCCTACCGGGATCCATTGATGAGTCATCACGGAGTTTGAGGCAAGCAGCCTGTAGAGCTGCTGTTCTTCATCTTTTGTCTTTTTTACTCTTTTCTATATCCATTTACTTTTTATAGTTTTATTATGCCTCCGCCCGTCGATAGCCGTGCCCGGAGGAATGCCTTGATGAAATTGCTTCAAATTTGGCTCAAACATCCACTTGGACTCACGGATGAACTGGTTGGATCATGGCTGACCAACTTGGCCCTCCATTGTTTTGAAAGAAAAAATAAAAAATCACGGCCAATATTACTGTCTTTCAGAGGCTGTGGCAGGCTCATTTTTAAAGCTAGCTCGATGATATTTTTAACATATGAAACTAGAACACCTATTTTAGATTAAAATGTAAATTGTCTATAAAATAATATAATTTAATGTAATTTCATATAACATGAACATTTATTTTTGGCCCACGGCCATTCATCCAGATTAACTTTGGCCCTTCATAGAAAAGAATTTGGGCACCTTCGATTTTGGTGGTCAAAGTTCAAGGTCACTGTGACCTCACGACCACCATTTTCATGCTCGTTAACACGATATCTCAGGAATCCTTTGACGGAATTGCTTCAAATTTGGCTCAAATGTCCACTTGGATTCAAGGATGAACTGATTAGATTTTGGTGATAGCTCAAGGTCACTGTGACCTCATGATCGCACTTTTTATGCTTGTTAATGCGATATCTCAGGAATGCCTTGAGGGAATTTCTTCAAATTTAGCTCAAACATCAATTTTGACTTAAGGATGAACTGGTTTGATTTTAGTACTCAAAGGTCAAAGTTCAAGGTCACTGTGACCTCACAACCGCCCGTTTCATGCTTGTTAACGTGATCTCTCTGAGGAAATTTCTTCAAATGTGGCTCAAACATCCACTTGGACTCAAGGATGAACTGGTTAGATTTTGGTGGACAAAGTTCAAGGTCACTGTGACCGCATGTCCGTCTGTTCCATCAAGGAAGGAGGGTGGGGATAGGTAAAAGGGGCCATAGCTATGGATAGGAACGTCGTAGAGAGTTGGGATTCAAGGGGGGGTGGGTGGTAGGAGGGGGCATGGTGAGAGAAGGGGCAGAGCTAGGGAAAATGGGATGCGGGAATGTCTAGGGGGATGTGGGTGGTGGGAGGGTCCGTGATCAGTAAGGAGGCGGGACTAGGGTAAATGGGCCATAGCTAGAGATAGGAAGGTCGTAGAGAGTCAGGGTTCGAGGGGTGGGTAGAGGGAGTGGATAGGGGGCTCTGGGTGGTGGGACGGATCGTGGTGAGGGGTAGCTGTCTTGCTCTGCCAACATAGCTGCTACAGCACGCTCCTGTAGGTTCTCTCTCTACAACATCCGCAAAATCCGTCCCTTTCTCACAAGAGAAGCGACTCAACTCCTGGTCCAGTCTCTTGTCTCGTCCCGCCTGGACTACTGCAATGTGCTCCTGGCCGGCCTACCTGCCACCGACATCGAACCGCTTCAGCTCATTCAGAACGCTGCAGCCCGTCTGGTATTCAACCAACCCAAATTCTCTCACGTCACTCCCCTCTTCCAGGAGCTCCACTGGCTTCCCATCTCGGCCCGCATCAAATTCAAGACACTGGTACTGGCCTACAGGGCAGTACACCAGTCAGCTCCCCTGTACCTGCAATCCATGGTCAGGTTCCAAACCTCTCAGCGCTCCCTTCGCTCCTCCACCAGTGCAGGTCGCCTCGCCCCTCCTTCGCTACGGGGGCTCAAAAGTCGCTCATCCCGATCTCGACTCTTCTCGTCCCTGGCACCTCAATGGTGGAACGAGCTTCCACCTTCGGTCAGGACAGCTGAATCACTGCCGATCTTTCGGAAAAGACTAAAGACACACCTTTTCAGGCTCCATCTGGGCCCTTCTTGATCTAACTTCGTTCTCTCTCTTTCCTTATTAAAAAAAAAAAAAAAAAAAACCTAACCTAAACTTGTACCACTAACCTAAACTTGTACCACTGTTCCTTCAGAAGTTGTAGTTGTCTTAGACTGTGCTCCATAGTTGATTGCTCTATTGCTGACAAAAAATGTGTTATTGTAAGTCGCTTTGGATAAAAGCGTCTGCCAAATGACGTAATGTAATGTAAATGTAATGTAGGGCTAGGGCAGACCTGGGCTTTATGCGGCCTGGGGGCCAGATGCGGCCCTCATGATGGTTCTGTCTGGCCCGGGAGGTCTAAGACAAACTACACCATTTTACTTATGTCACTGTCACCTCACGTCACGTCCTGTGTGCCTGTGTGTGTTTACTGTCGGAGGGTACTGCTAGGCGCCATGTGTGGCTGCCGCTCCTCAGTCAGTCTTTCTTCCTTGTTTTCCATCTATTTTCATCTGTTCTCCGTCTATATTTGTTTGTTTTCTCTGTCTGTAGCCACTTCTGTCTCTACTCACTGTCCCCTGCTGCCTCGCTCTCCCAGCCTCCCTGCCAGCCGGCTAACACTAGCCAACACTACACCTGGTCTGTTAGCCGCCGGCTAGCGCTACACCTGGTCTGCTTGGAGCTGCCCTGCTCGCTCTGTCCCGCTAACGATACCCTACTGGATTATTCATCGCATGGACATTTATTTCACTTTTCATTTTACTGGATTACTCATTTTGCCTGACTTTTCATCAATCCTCTGGACTTCAGCCTCCCCTGACTGAACTAATTTACTTCCCTTTGATACTGTGAGTAGCTCAACAACCCCTCCATGTTTACTGCTATTGCTAACGTTACATCCCACTCACTCACCCCCTCCGTGTTTACTGCTATTGCTAACGTTACATCCCACTCACTCACCTGTCAACTATCGCTATGGCTCCCCTACTAAACCCTCTCTCCTTCCTACAAACCCTACCCTTCCGTACTTGTTTCCCCCCCACCTTCACTACTCCCCCCATTAACTACTATTTCTTAATCAATACTACCGGATACCCCCCAATGCCCTCATCACTGCCCGCTCTGCTGGCATCCTCCGCTGTCGCCAATACCTCCACCGTGGCCCCAAACACTCCCATCATCGACATCTCTCCACTACCCCCTACATCCAAACCATACGTTCTCACCGCCCCCGCCCCCCCCCTCCACCGCACTTCCTCGCACTGTCAACCTGGCTAACCTCCGTCCTCTCCACCGTGCCCCTATTACTTCACCCTCTCATCCACCCACCTTCGCCCCCCTCAACACCCGATCACTCAATAAGAAAGCCCCCCTCCTGCATGAACTGGTTCTTGACAACTCACTTGACTTTCTCCTCCTCACTGAAACCTGGCAACAACCCAATGATTTTTTCTCCCTCAACCAAGCATCCCCTCCTGGTTTTAGCTACATCTGCAAACCTCGTCCCTCCCGTCGTGCCGCGGTGGCGGTCTGGCTGTCATATTCAATCAAAGCTTCCGCACAACAGAACTCACCCTCCCCACAGTCTCAGCATTTGAATTCCTGGCTTTTAAAACCTGCTGCTCCATGCCTGTCATCCTCATATACCGACCACCCAAACCTCACCCATCATTCCTGTCTGACCTAACAGAAGGCCTCACAATAGCCTCATCTCTCTCCCCACATCTACTGCTCCTCGGCGATTTCAACACCCACATCAATTCACCCACCTGTAAGTCTGCATCTGATCTCATCACTCTTCTGGACAATTTCAACTTCACACACCACGTCACTTTCCCCACCCATGTCAAAGGCCACATCCTCGACCTCGTCTGCTCTGCCAATCTTCCGGTTCTCCACATCCACCCAACTCCATTCCCTCTGTCTGATCACACTCTCATCCAGTTCACCGTCTCATCCCCACGTCCCCAACTCCTCAGAGAAATAACCTTCCGTAACACAAAATCAATTGACCCTCTCCAACTTTCAGACCTGCTTACCAAAACTCTCACCCTGGACCCAGCCTCCACCCCACCTGATGATCTCACCAATTTTCTCAACAACACACTGTCTGCCTCCCTCGACTCACTCGCCCCCCGCAAAACTAAGACCGTCTCCTTCAACACCTTGTACCCTGGTTCACACCTCACACGCACTATGAAACAAACTGGCCACCAACTGGAATGACTATGCAAGAAAACTTCACTTACTGTCCACCTTGAAGCCTATAAACTCCATCTCTCCACCTACAAAGAAGCCCTCACTGCTGTCAAGTCTGCTTACTTTTCCACCATCATCAACGACCCCAGCCAAAATCCTAAAACCCTCTTCACCACTGTCAACAACCTCCTCAAACCCTGTACCGACGCCCTCCCTACCTCCTCATCTGACCTGTGCAACTCTTTCCTTCAGTTTTTTGCAGACAAAATCACCACTATTCATCAATCACTGTCCCCCGTGTCTGACCCAGCAGCCCCCATCCCAGCTCCTCTACTCTCCATCCCTCTTGACCTCCCTACTCCTCCCCCACACCGCCTTCTCCCCCTCCACCATCTCCAAACTCATCAGTTCACCCAAACCCACAACCTGCTCCCTTGATCCCCTTCCCACCCCCCTGCTGAAATCATGCCTTCCTGTCCTCTGCCCCTATCTCACTAAGCTCTTCAACTCCTCCCTGTCCCACGGAACTGTCCCCTCTGCCTTCAAAACCGCCTCTGTCACTCCAATCCTGAAGAAACCTGGTCTTGACCCTTCCTCCCTCAACCACTACCGGCCAATCTCCAACCTCCCCTTCCTCTCCAAAACCCTGGAACGCCTCATCGCCACTCAACTCCAAACCCACCTGCACTCCAATAACCTATTTGAATCCCTCCAGTCCGGTTTTCGCCCACTCCACAGCACAGAAACTGCACTCCTAAAAGTCTTCAACGACCTCCTCACCTCTGCCAACACTGGATCCCTCAACATTCTCATCCTCCTCGACCTGAGTGCAGCCTTCGATACCGTGAGCCATACCATCTTGCTGTCCAGACTCAAAGCTCTCGGTATCGAAGGCACCGCACTCAGTTGGCTCCAGTCCTACCTCTCCAACCGCTCTCATTTAATTTCCCTCCACAATCACTCATCTGCCCCCTCCACAGTCACACATGGTGTCCCTCAAGGTTCTCTACTCGGCCCACTCCTCTTCATCATCTACATCCTCCCCCTCGGTCGGATCCTCCGCCACTTCAACCTCAACTTCCACTGCTACGCCGATGACACCCAGATTTATCTCAGCACCAAATCCCCCCACAACCCACCCCTCTCCCATATCAACTCCTGTCTGTCTGCAATAAAAGTCTGGATGCAACACAACTTTCTACAACTCAACAGTGACAAAACTGAACTACTCATCATCGGCTCCAAATCCACCCTCAGCAAACTCAACAACCCCTCACTCACCATCGACTGCACCACTGTTTCCCCATCTCCTCAGGCACGCAACCTTGGTGTAATCCTTGACCCCATCCTTTCCCTTGAGCCCCACATCCACCAAGTTGTCAAATCTTCATTCTACCATCTCCGCAACATTGCCAATATCCGGTCCTCCCTTTCTCATCCTGCTGCCGAAACACTCATCTACGCCTTCATCTCCTCCCGTCTCGACTACTGCAACTCACTTCTCTATGGCATCAACTCCACCCTCATCAATAGACTCCAACTGGTCCAGAACGCAGCCGCCCGACTCCTCACCCACACCAAATCCTGGCACCACATCACCCCAGTCCTAAAACAACTCCACTGGCTTCCCGTCTCCTCCCGGATCACCTACAAAATCCTCGTCATCACATACAAAGTCCAACTTCCACAGTTCCAGTGACAGAGCCTTCTCCAGGGCAGCTCCCAAGCTCTGGAACACTCTCCCCCCGGACAATAGAGAATCAGAGTCCCTCACTGTATTCCAATCCCGCCTCAAGACCCATCTCTTCTCCTCTGCCTTCTCTTAAGTTCCCCCTGCCTATCCCTGTGTGTCTGTGTCATGTTTGTCCATTGTCTGTTGCACCATCATCGCACCCGCCCTTTTAGTGTTTAGTGTAAAGCATCTTTGAGTCCTTGAAAAGCGTTATATAAATCCCATATTTATTATTATTATTATTATTAATTATGAAGCTAGAAAAAGATGACCTAAATTGGCTTTTTATTTTGAAACACTTGTGTGTCGTGAGTGTGCTTCTTCCTGAATAAGTGCAGGCATGGTAGAACGAAATGAAATTAGTTCACGTGACCGGCTGGTTTACCAGGCTATTTGATTGGTACAGTACTCTAAACTTTAGCCTACAACATAACCCTTCAGCCAGAGCCAGAACTTGCCATCTTTGGCTGCTCCTCTCTGAACTTCCCTACAGTTGTGCAAAAATCTCTGACACAGGGGACAACTGTCGCCAAAAAACTCATTCTGAAGGAATGGAAGTCCTCCTCTTCAATTTCTTTTCATGTGTGGTTAATGGACATGATCTCTATACGGATGGAGAGACTCAGGTTCCTGAGGACCAATTCACTTAAAAGATGTTTAACTATCTGAGACCCATTTCTGGCCTACCTTGACGAGGTTAGGGATGATGGGTGACTTGCCCGACTGGTTTCTCATGGACCCCTTGCACAACATCTCTTACAAGCACATAAGCACCTTATGCAGCTGGTAGCACCCCATTGTAATATTGAATGTCTATATGTATATGTTTTTTTTTTCTTTTCTTTTCCTGTGTCTGAGCCTGTTCTTTTCTTTTTTCATGTATTCTAACAGAAATTGTACAATAGAATATTGAAAAAATATATATTATTATTGTTGTTGTTGTTGTTGTTGTTGTTGTTGTTATTATCATTATTATTATTATACCACACACAAAAATCAACGTTTACTCCAATTTATTGATAGAAAAGTCGACTCGAAGAAATCTGAAGTCGTGCAACCCCTAACACATTACACACACATGCACGCACACGTAAATACACAAACAGACCTAGACACAAAGACATGCCCACACATCTATAACAGTGTACACATATACACACACACACACACACACACACAGGTATACATCAGACCGGCATTACATCATCCAGACTAGGCTCTCATCACCATGCGCCCTTTTCTGCAACAGTAAAACGTAGTGTCTAAGCTTGCCTGTGTTATGTCTATTTTGTGCCAAAACTCACACATCTATTCCCATGTAGTGTAGTGTGTAACCAGCTTTTGTATGTGTGTGTGTCACCAGGAGAGCACTGTGAGGAGCATGTGGTTCACTTCAAGCAGCTGTTTGGAGAGCAAGCACTGATGAAACCTGCTACTGTCTGAAGCAGCAGGTCCAACACACAGACACACACACACACACACACACACACAGCATCTCAAAGAAGATGCTGGCCTTTGGACTGGAGGGACACATTGGAGGGCCATGAGACAAGCATGCCAGGTCCAAGGTGTGACGGATTCTAATGTCACCTGAAATAATCAGACCTTTACATGTTCACAACATCTGACCACAAAGGCACATGACAAAGCGGTGCAAACTGACGCAATGGGAGTGATAACGTGTTGCAAAATCATGCACTGAATTCAAATTATTGGGAGTCTAGCTTATGTTTCTAATAAAATGACGCATCCTTGAGTATCTTTATGAATGTACAGATGAATGGTACAGATGTATGCAACTCTAAAATATAATCAGTTTAATTAACCTTTAACACATCACTTCTGACAACTGAAGGCTTCTGTATACCGTAATTATGTAACTCACCGCTGCTGCTGCTGCTGCTTAGATGTCACGAAGAAGTGAAAAAAAAAAGATGAAAAAGTGAAAAACAAACAATGTGAAAACATGTAGCAGACTTATTTTCTGTCTGGGCCTTGCTCGGCCCCCAGACATTCAAAACAATGTTTTATTTTATTGTCTGCTAAAAATCAATTTGTTTTGATCATGTTAGTTTGTACTTGTAGTACTGTCAGGGTTCATACAGACATTGCAAGATGAAATTCAAGCACAATTCTTTCATTTTCAAGAACTTCACGCAAAGCAAAGAATTCATTTTCAAATATAAATTTGCCCCAAAGGGGGCATCAAATTTTAATGACAGAGTGTGCCTTAAACAAGTCAATTCTATCAATCCTGTGAGATGGACGGGAAAAATATTTGTTGGATGTTAATTTCAATATTGAGTTTTAATGGCAAATGTAGCAAAACAGGCCAGACTGGTCACTGGGTGTCTGTTCTCACATCCAGGTCAAAACTATATGGCCAATATCAATCAAATTAAAATACAATGATTATCAGAGATGCTCAAGTCATTTTCCAAGTCAGGTCTCAAGTCTTACATTTAACATGTTTGCTTACCATCCATAGGACTGGAGCTCACATTACCATGACTGACCTGTCAGGTGCCTGATAAAGTTTGATGTGGTCGATCAACATCCTTTATTTTGATACTGTACTGCAGAGCGATTGTTATTGTTTGGGCCTTGTGTGAAGTTATTATAGCCAAAGGTTATGACAAATTCCACAGCAGCTGCAGGTGTGTGTGCTGCTGACCATAGTGTAACATCAGAGTTGCTGCACCATTACTGCATGCAACATTGGGGAGTGACTGTGATGCATCAGGGAAGAAGAAAAGAGCAGAGTGAGTTCTGATTCTGAGCAATTAAACAAACAAAACAAGGCTAGGTCAAAACCTAGCATATGGCCAGCGCAGAAAAGCGTTGACAAGTCTGTTGGTTGTAGCAGGCAGTGACATTGTTAAAGTGGAGGGCTGTCTGTGGCAAAAGTATGAAGGATATAATGGAAAATCAGTATGGTAACTAAGAAAGCCCTAGAAAATAATTATTTAATTATGTAGTTGCATTTAAGAAAACATTTTATTATAATACATTCATGTGTGTGTATGTGTGCGCGCGTGTATTTATTGTGAAATTCTAAAAGATGTGTATTTGTCACATTAAAAGGACCCCACCCCTCTGTATAGCCTCATGGTGCCTTTTCAACTTCTATTGTTCTAATTACATCTCTCCCAGTTAGCAGTATCCCAAAATCATAAGGTCATGATGAAATAACCTACGCTGCGGTGTGGGCTTTCAAAAAACCACGAAATAAGTTTAGAGCAGCACAGTCCACACGTGCTGTGATTTGGTGACTTTGGTGAAATTAATTATATTAAGTATAACTTAAATTAAACTATAAATTAACTGGATTCTGCCCTGGTTTCCTTGGCTCCTCCCGCTTGTACTCACATAGGCCTGCCAATTTCCCACCCACAACTACTTAGTACACCCTAGCAACGATCTACGAACGCCCTATACCGATCAGCCGAAAACACCCTAGCATCCAGTTAATACATCCTTGCACCGCCTAAACACATCCTAGCTACACATTGCCGATTGGGGCTGTATTTATACTGGATGGGAGGGTGCGGTCTAAGGTAAGGGCGTTGCAAGGGGGGTGGAGCGTCGCGCCACAGCAAGCACAATTAAATTTGCTTTAGAAAATTTAGCCCGTTCTAGTTATATTTAGTGTAGTATTAACATAATTGAATCCTTTCCTTACACGTAAAAATCGTATTTGCCATGGCCATCTGTCTATTTGCCTGCCAGTCAAAACGTCATCACATTCATTGTCATTTCCCCCTGGTGTGGGTAATAGTCTCAAATGATATTTATAATGGAAAACAGAAATATTGAATATGAAGAAAAAGATTTGAAATACAAATGTAATTATTAGATTATTTACATTAATAATAAAAGTAAGGAACTATATTCTGAGGTTGTCAAAAATCATGTGATTTTTGACATTTTCAATACTATTGTCAATGGGTTTTCGAAGACATCTTGCAATAGGGGGGCCGCAGCCAAAGGCTAATGGTATTTGGGGGGCCTTGCCATGGAAAAGTTTGGGAACCCCTGACATAGAGTGTTAATTTATTAGTATTGCATAGGAATATTGCCCAACTAAAAAACATATTTCAATTCTATATAAAAGACTGCAAACCAATAAATCACAAAATACTGGGTACATCAAGGAAAAATGGGAATTGGAATTAAATATTATAATTGAAGATGATGTATGCATGGGAAGACTTGTGTGCAAGCTACCACAAAGGATCAAGAATTTGATTGGAAAACAAAAATCAGGTATTTATTTACACCCTTTGTCATCTCTTCTGTGAAAGAACCCTCTGTGGAATTGTGTTGGAGAAAATGTGGACAAATAGGGAACACACACATCTTTTGGGACTGCCCAGTAATCCAAGGGTTCTTGAAAAATGTTAACGAACAAATTGACAAGATTTTAGAAGTGGATGTCCTGCCAGATCCAATTTTGTTTTTGTTAGGAGCTATACCCAAAGAATTATATAGCACAGATCAGAGGCATATATTAAGAATATTGTTATTGATTCCCAAGAAGATAACAGCGAACTGGAAGGAAGAAAAACCACCAACCATAAATCAATGGGTGCAGAGACTGAAAAGTGTTCATACAATGGACCGAATGACTGCAAGTTTGCAATTGACAATGGACCCTTTCATACAAAGATGGACTTGTGTTACATTATAACTGGAACCTGAACAAGGATTGTTATATTTCTCTGTAAATGATCCGGTTTTTGTTGTAAATGGCCTCCCCATATGCAAAGGTCTATTTCCCCCCCCCCCCCCACCCCTTTTTCTGTTTTGTATTATTTGATGTAAAAGGTCCTATGTCAGGGATGTTATGTTCTGCAAAATAATGGAAACTTAAATAAAAAGTAAAACAATTTTTTTTGTATGAACCCTGTATGTTACAAGTAAGGATTTTATTTTCTCATGCAGGATATGTACTGTACAGGTGAGCCTGTATTTACAATGCTGTAAATTAATGCTGAACAAGGACTCAAATTAAACAATGAAAATGTAAGAAGAGCCAAGTAGGCTACAAATATGGGCTATATCTGGTTAACAGACCACACTAATAGGCCTACAGCTCAGTTCCTGCAGCATTAGCCTTTTTCACTTCCCACCCAATTCACCCATTTTGTGTCTAAAAGGCAGGAAGTAACACAGGTGCAAGAATGAGATACATTAACGAGGGCCCCCCCGACACTGGATCACCTAAAATGGATTGGAAGTTGGAAACCCTCATTAATGTCTTGCTTGTTACTTCCTGCGTTTTAGACACAAAATTGGGGAATTGGGTGGGAAGTGAAAAAGGCAAATATCGCTGAACAGGCCACCTCCCTACTGAAGAAAAACTTCTACAGGGTTCCTACACATTTTCCATTTCAAAATTCCATACTTTTCCAGACTCAAATTTCCAGAATTCTCTGTCAGACCATATTTGACATCTTAGTGCACAAGGGTGTCACTTTCTGTTGAAAAGTGGTAGGGACATGTCCCCATTGTAAATTACACCTATTGGCCACGCCACAATTTGGAGGTTTTGGGGTTGAGCCTCAGTGAAAGATTGGACTTTGAAGAACTTCTCAAGTGAAGATTGAAAAGCTCTGACCGAAATGCGCTGCCTGGTCCCCCCCCCCCCCCCCCCTGTATTTTCTACAAGTGGGCTAAATGTTCTGTTGTAAGTCAAAGCCACATGTGAGATGTAGGGCTGGGCAATATGGAAAATGTGAAATCAGAAATGTCATGAATCATGATACTGTATTAAAATATCTTCACATCATCACAATGTGATTCCACTTAAGATGATGAATGATAACATTGAATTATTGCCCAGCCCTAGGTTTAGGTGAGGTAAGTAAAACTAGAACGACCGCAACGCGGACTTATGCCTCCGCCATTAGTTCATTCTTGAGTCCAAGTGGATGTTGGAGCCAAATTGGAAGAAATTGCATCAAGGCGTTTCTTTGCAGAATTGGATATTTGAGCCAAATGTGAAGAAATTTAGTCAAGGTGTTACTGAGATATGGCGTTACCGAGCTTGAAAATGGCATTTGTTAGGTCATTGTGACCTTGACCTTTGACCTTTGATAACCAAAATGGAATCAGTTCATCCTTGAGCCTAAGTGAATGTTTAAGGCGAATCTGATGAAATTCCGTCCAGGCGTTCCTCAGATATCGCGTTAACAAGCTTGAAAATGGCGTTTGACCTTGACCTTTGACCTTTGACCACCAAAATCTAATCAGATCATCCTTGAGCCTAATTGAATGTTTAAGGTGAATGTGATGAAATTCCGTCCAGGCGTTCCTCAGATATCGCGTTAACAAGCTTGAAAATGGCGTTGGAGAGGTCACAGTGACCTTGACCTTTGACCACCAAAATCTAATCAGATCATCCTTGAGCCTAAGTGAATGTTTAAGGCGAATCTGATGAAATTGCGTCCAGGCGTTCCTCAGATATCGCGTGAACAAGCTTGAAAATGGTGTTCGAGAGGTCACAGTGACCTTGACCTTTGACCTTTGACCACCAAAATCTAATCAGATCATCCTTGAGTCTAAGTGAATGTTTAAGGCGAATCTGATGAAATTCCGTCCAGGCGTTCCTCAGATATCGCGTTAACAAGCTTGAAAATGGCGTTCGAGAGGTCACAGTGACCTTGACCTTTGACCTTTGACCACCAAAATGTAATCAGATCATCCTTGAGCCTAAGTGAATGTTTAAGGCGAATCTGATGAAATTCCGTCCAGGCGTTCCTC
Organism: Poromitra crassiceps; assembly: GCF_964638095.1. Lineage (NCBI taxonomy): Eukaryota > Metazoa > Chordata > Actinopteri > Beryciformes > Melamphaidae > Poromitra > Poromitra crassiceps. The sequence continues at coordinate 111,595,356 of NC_139624.1, forward strand.
AGATATCGCGTTAACAAGCTTGAAAATGGCGTTCGAGAGGTCACAGTGACCTTGACCTTTGACCACCAAAATCTAATCAGATCATCCTTGAGCCTAAGTGAATGTTTAAGGCGAATCTGATGAAATTGCGTCCAGGCGTTCCTCAGATATCGCGTTAACAAGCTTGAAAATGGTGTTCGAGAGGTCACAGTGACCTTGACCTTTGACCACCAAAATCTAATCAGATCATCCTTGAGTCTAAGTGAATGTTTAAGGCGAATCTGATGAAATTCCGTCCAGGCGTTCCTCAGATATCGCGTTAACAAGCTTGAAAATGGCGTTCGAGAGGTCACAGTGACCTTGACCTTTGACCTTTGACCACCAAAATGTAATCAGATCATCCTTGAGCCTAAGTGAATGTTTAAGGCGAATCTGATGAAATTCCGTCCAGGCGTTCCTCAGATATCGCGTTAACAAGCTTGAAAATGGCGTTCGAGAGGTCACAGTGACCTTGACCTTTGACCTTTGACCACCAAAATCTAATCAGATCATCCTTGAGCCTAAGTGAATGTTTAAGGCGAATCTGATGAAATTCCGTCAAGGCGTTCCTCAGATATCGCGTTAACAAACATCCGTACGGACGTACGGACGGCCGGCCGTACGGACGGACAACCCGGATCCATAATGCCTTCGGCCTGGCTTCGCCGGCGGAGGCATAACAACGGTTGGTTAGGTTTAGGCAACAAAGTATCTTGGTTGGGGTTAGGGTTTGGGTCAGGATTCAAACCAGGTCTCGAACGGGTCCGCCACTCCACAACCTTCTCCCTAGTGCAACTTTGACCTACTTAAACCTCAGACTGGTATGTCAATGCCAAAGAGCTCTTTGGCATATTACCTTTCACGTCGGCAATGACACCGAAGGGGCGTGACAAATCGGCATATTTTGACTCCCCGGGAGTGAGACCGGGTTGGGAATACAGCTAGATTATTATGTAACTAATTTAAAGGGATAGTTCACATTTTTGATTGGTAGGGTTCTTTCTCAGCACAATCCATCCTGTTCCTCATAGTAGCTCTGGAAAGTTGGGAAAAAACAAATGCAAGGTCAAAGGGGCCACACTCCTGTATGTACCAGCTGACTGAAGCTCACTGACATGTACTGTGTGTGTGTATGTAATGTACTGTGTGCTCTATAGAGCTTCAGTCAGCTTACATACAGCCAGGACCATGACCCCATTGACCTTGCAGTTGTTTTTGCCCAACTTTCCAGAGCTAGGAGGAACCAGATGGATTGTGCTGAGAAAGAACTCTAATCAACATCATTGGTAAATAGCAAATAGTGTTACTTTAAAAAATGTGAACTATCCCTTTAAATGGTTTTAAAATCCAACTGTTAACATGCATGTTATATTCTGATGCCATGATAAAACTTGTATTATCAAGTTGTCTAAATTCAGATTTTTATTATTTCGAAAAATGAATAGTCAGATAGTCATAATAGTCTGGAAACAAATATTTACCATACTCTTTTCTTTTTCCATAATTTTCCAGACCTGGAAAATACTTAAAATGCCATACTTTCCATACTTGCATAGGAACCCTGGTTCCAAAAAAAAGGGGGGGTCCACACTATTGCTCTACCCATGACAATGGACCCTTCTCACGGGGGCCATTTTGTGTCGAAAAGGCAGGGGAAACACAGGTGCAAGCAAAACACTAATGAGGGTTTCCAACTTCCATGATTGGAATTTGGAAACCCCCATTAGTGTGTTGCTTGCACCTGTGTTCATCCTGCCTTTTCGGCACAAAATGGCCCCCGTGAAATGGGTCTATTATGTATATTTACGTTGTAATTTAGCAATGTTTTTGTCAAAACTGATGCTTCACCCAAGAACGCGGGCTGTGGCTAAACACCGCCACTTTAAGGCCAGAACAGGAACTTCATGTTGCATTCAAAAAGACCATCCAGATCAATGGAGTTAAGATCTTTATTGGAAACCCCTCCACTCAGCCTTCAAATATCATAGTACATTTTAATTATTTCAGAAAACAGGAGGCCCATCTTATGGTCTAGAGCAGAGGTTCCCAAAGCAGGGGTTCAGGGATCCTGGAGACAGCCACAAGGGGCAAGGGGGCCCCTAGAGAAATACCTAGTTCCATTTCACTGTCTTTTCATTCCCCAGAGGTTAGTACAATCACAGGATGTGTAGGAATGATGACTTAGATTCGAGTGTTTCACGTGTGTGTGCGTGGGGGGGATGCGTGTGTGTGTGTGTGTGTGTGCGTGGGGGGGATGGGGGTGAACACGTGTGTGTGCGTGGGGGGGATGGGGGTGAAATGGTGGGTCCTTGACATGTAAAGGTTTGGGAACCCCTGGTCTAGAGTGAGACAAAGCGGACCACACGCTCAAAACAAAAACATACAAACAAAACAGACAAACACAAATAAGTGAAACAATAGAAAAATACAGATTGATTCTTCCTTTGATTTTTAGGGGAGGGATTGCCTTCATTTGGCCACAGTTCAATCCAAAAAGAGCAAATAACTCAAACTATGTTTGTTAGTGGAATATGACAGTGTGGGGGAGGGGGGGGGGATCCAAAAGCTACAGCCATTCTCAGTGTTATCAGCTCCCTCTTTTCAATAAACGGCTTACAAAGCATCTGAAACGACATCGAGTGTGTTACCGACTACAGCTACAATGATACAGACTCCCAGACAAAAAGCACTAAATGGTTTATCTTTTTATTTTGCGAATCCAGAGATTCTGTACTTGTTACTAAATTCTCACATAGTGTGAAATCAATATAAATACATTTTAAAAAAAGATAACGCATTAGGGATCCATACTGGGGGGGTATCTGCAGTCATGGTATCGGTGAGACGGCGGGGGAAAAGGTTGAGTGTTTCTTGGACAATGGAGAAAATAAGCCTCTGGAAATGGCCCGGAGAATTGTGTTGATGTTGGAAGCTAAAAGGTAAACATCTAAATGCAGATGTTCATGCGTATCCATGATCAGCCCACTCTGCAATCCGTTTTGAGTGAAGGCAGAAAATGCAAAGTTGTCTGCATCTTCTGTCCGTCACCAAGCAGCCTCGCCTTCCATCCACTGATACATGTTACAGTCTACACTCTATCGATGCAGGGTCTCACAGTCAGTCATTCATGTTAACAGTGAACTTTAATGTCATGTTTTTTAGCCCCATTTGAAATGCACTTAGTTGTCCAAAACAAAAAAGACATCTACTGATGGTAAACATAGTGGAAAAGAAGTTGAAACATACTGTATATTAATAAACTGCTCTCAGATTGGCATCGGCTGATCTTATTAATAAAAATAACAATGAAGTTGGTGCGTTGTATCCCACTCGGAGCATCTCTAGTAAAATCCCACCTTTCCCCTCTGGTTTCAGTCCTTAGATCTGGGCAAAGGAAATAGAAAACAATCATGTCAATACGTTCTTCACACAGACAGACAGCAAGAAAAGGAGAATAACTAATAACTAACTAATGGCAATCTGTAGAGAGTGTATTAGGCATGGGAAGGCATTGTTATGCTGAAAGATAAAGCAACACAACTGGTGACAACATGGAGTCACCAGTGATGGGTGGGAGTGAAAAGAGGGAAGGAAGGCGGCGCTTCTTCAGCACTCTGACCTCACTAAACCAACAACACTTCCTGCACATTACAGCACCATGGGAAAACACTTCCTGTAGATTACAGCACCATGGGAAAACACTTCCTGTAGATTACAGCACCATGGGAAAACACTTCCTGCACATTACAGCACCATGGGAAAACACTTCCTGCACATTACAGCACCATGGGAAAACACTTCCTGCACATTACAGCACCATGGGAAAACACTTCCTGCACATTACAGCACCATGGGAAAACACTTCCTGTAGATTACAGCACCATGGGAAAACACTTCCTGCACATTACAGCACCATGGGAAAACACTTCCTGCAGATTACAGCACCATGGGAAAACACTTCCTGCACATTACAGCACCATGGGAAAACACTTCCTGCACATTACAGCACCATGGGAAAACACTTCCTGCACATTACAGCACCATGGGAAAACACTTCCTGTAGATTACAGCACCATGGGAAAACACTTCCTGCACATTACAGCACCATGGGAAAACACTTCCTGTAGATTACAGCACCATGGGAAAACACTTCCTGCACATTACAGCACCATGGGAAAACACTTCCTGTAGATTACAGCACCATGGGAAAACACTTCCTGCAGATTACAGCACCATGGGAAAACACTTCCTGCACATTACAGCACCATGGGAAAACACTTCCTGCACATTACAGCACCATGGGAAAACACTTCCTGCAGATTACAGCACCATGGGAAAACACTTCCTGCAGATTACAGCACCATGGGAAAACACTTCCTGCTCATTACAGCACCATGGGAAAACACTTCCTGTAGTAGGGCTGCACGATATTGGAAAAAACTGACATTGCGATATTCCCCGCCCCTGCGATATATATTGCGATATGAAAAAATACAGATTTTCACCAGATTACCAGAATAGCTCTATTTTAAAGAAAAGAATACTTCTAGAATGATTGGGATGATTTTGTAGAGGAGTCCATCTGATTTTGGAGGGGAAATTAGGTATTTTAATGTTTCTCAACCACTGGGCTGTCGCCTACTGTAGGCCTCAGAGCGTCATCTATCAGGGTGCATACACATTTTGACCAATGGATTTCCATGACTTAGGCTACATACATGAAAAAGTGAGTGAGTTATGACATTCTACTTTAAAATGTCACTAGCCTACACTTCACTTAGTGTAATGCAGCCTTTAAAACCAGGGAAAGACAATATGCTGTATCACCATATTACCATATCCAACATCTAAGACCATTATAGTCTCATATCACAATATTGATATACAATTGATATATTGCCCACCCCTAATATTGAGTGCCAGAATCTACCTCCCAATGATGCTATTTGCAGAAAAACATTAGATTTCATTGATTATAATCACTGCTTTCAACTTCTTTCGTTCTTCTAACGTTTCAATAAATCAACAATGAAACACCCCTGCCACTTTACACACTTGGTCTGACCCCCCGGAAACCCCCTCCAGAAACGACCAAGTGGTACACTCCGCATCTGCGGAGTTCCGGTTTTTGAGCGCAAGGCTTGCAGTACAGAGAGACGAGGATTCACATGCAGCCGACCGGTGACAAACAATTCATTCGTGAAAAGTAATAAATATACATTTAATTGCCCAGATATGTCTCTTCTCTTTTTATTTTCACTGACATGTTTTGTGTAAATAAGTCGCTATGTCTATGATTAACTCTACCGTAGTCAAGTCAAGTCAAGTTTATTTATATAGCCCTAATTCACAAGCATGTCTCAGAGGGCTTCACAGAAAGTATGTCTAGCTGATTCTAGCTAACACACAGTAACAAGAATATACAGAATAAAGATAACATTTGAACATTTGAAGAAAGCAGGAGAGTGGAGGAGGGAGGGAGAGGGAGGAGAGAGGAGAGGGGGGAGGTGGGGAGAAAATAGGAAATGTGGAGAGGTGGGAGGGCGCAGGGGAAGGAGAGCAGTGGGAATGTGAGAGAGGGGAGAGGACAGAGAGGAGGAGAGAACAGAGAAGGAGAGGTGGAAGGGTACAGGGGAGGTAGAGTAGAGGTAGGGTCTAGGGTGGAGGGAGGGAGGGAGGAGAGGGGGGAGGTGGGGAGAAAATAGGAAATGTGGAGGAGGAGAGAACAGGGGAGGAGAGATGAGGGTGCAGGGGAGGGAGAGCCAGGGTAGGGGTAGGGTCTAGGGTTGGGGGAGGGGAGGAGAGAACAGGGGAGGAGAGATGAGGGTGCCGTAACGTTACTGCTATCATGTGATGCAATATCAGAGACTGAAGGGGAGAGACAGCCGCAGTGATACACGGACAACTTCTCAGTAATCACTTTAGCCTTCATGTCATTATAAGTTGCGGTCTTGCTTTTTGGTGTTTCAAGAGTAAATAGCCTATCTCCACTCCACGGACATGTTGAGTTACAGCAGCCAGCCTGCTGTATGCGAGTGCGCTGCAAACTGTGGACAAGTCCGCCTCCGCAATCACATCGTTTACAGACGGGCTACTGTCAGCAACGCAACATAAGCAAAAATAATTCAATTTAGGTCTCTGTGCATGTTTGTTGTGTTGAAGCTAAGCACTAAATGAGTGAGTACAGTAGCGGGGCGTCTCTCTCCTTTGAGAGAACCTCATTTCACTCAGTAGGCTACCCCTAAAGTGAGAGTTTATCAAGCAACATGACGAGTTAATTTGCTTTTGACATCGCACGTCCTGCGATGTGACTATCGCGCATGCGCACATTGCGATGACGATGTGTAAACGATATATCGTGCAGCCCTATCCTGTAGATTACAGCACCATGGGAAAACACTTCCTGCAGATTACAGCACCATGGGAAAACACTTCCTGCACATTACAGCACCATGGGAAAACACTTCCTGCACATTACAGCACCATGGGAAAACACTTCCTGCACATTACAGCACCATGGGAAAACACTTCCTGCACATTACAGCACCATGGGAAAACACTTCCTGCACATTACAGCACCATGGGAAAACACTTCCTGCACATTACAGCACCATGGGAAAACACTTCCTGCACATTACAGCACCATGGGAAAACACTTCCTGCACATTACAGCACCATGGGAAAATCTATTGAGTAAATAAAAACAGCTAAAGAAACTTACATCATCAATGTCCTCGTCATCATCGCCAATGTCATCAAACTGGATCTCATCATCGTCTCCAGGACCGAAGGTGTCTGTCTCGTTGATTTTGGCTGTGGAGTAGACAGGGAAGTGTTACGAGAAGGCTCTTTACCACTTAAAACAATAAGAAAAATCACAAGTAAGCGGTGCAGGTTTACGCAGATTGGACCTTTCTCCCCCACCCCTCTCTCTCTCTCTCTGTGCGCCCGTGCATGCATTAGGAATGCCAACGACTAGTCGGTTAAACGTTTAAACGCCACTCCCTCACTAGTCGGCACGAGAAATACTAGTCGGTTAAACGATAAATTAAATTATCATAATAAACAATGCGGGTGGGAGCTCCTGCTTCTTTACCAGCCACTAATGTAGCCCCCCTCCTCTAATGCTTGGATGTAAACAAACCAGGCATGTGTTAGTGGGAGACCATTGGCTGTAACGTAGTGCAAAGGAGCCGAAGGGAGATGGCATCTAAAGCAGCACAGTTTGGCAGTATTTTGATCCAGTAAATAAAAATATGGTTGTATGTAGGCTGTCAGATAAAACTGGCATATAACGTTAACCACTCGACCGACATTCAGCACAGGCATGTGAACGCAAGGACATGTGGATGCTTTGGCATTGCTAATGCGTTAGCAAGACAAGCCAACATGTTAGCCACACAAGATAACGCTCATATGGAAATGAATGACTGCATAAGATGCTTCCACTTCCACAACGCAAAGGCTTCCAAAAGTTAAATGGAGTATATTTAGCATGAATACACGGCGCTGGGGTGAGTTGTTGATGTTTTCTGATGTGCAATGTTCATAAACAGTGCAAGATGTTGTGAATATTGACGATTATGACAAACGTAATTAGCGGTTTCAAATGGGTCTTAAATACACACACTATTTTTTCAGACATTTTAACCTTATAGATTAAATTGCCCTCAGCTTTGGCTAGTTTCTGAGTGTTTTCTTACTTATAGAGTAGTCGACTAGTCACCATTCAAATTAAAATTTACATTTAAACGTAGTCGCCACCAGCATGTGCGTTTCACGCCTGTCAGCTTGAAAGTCCGATCCAGGTTTTACCGCGGATCAGGAAATCCAATTTGATTCAACTGATTATTCGAGCCCTGACACTGTGTGTGCGTGCTTCACCCTAGTCTACGGTTTCTCCGGCTTTAAGCCCTCTCTCTCTCCCGACTGCAGACAGACTCGTTCCTGCACTTCACGGGCTCTATCTTTGCAAAAGTGGTAATTTAGCGTTTGCGCTCGTTTAACACAGTGCGCAATGCAAATTGGGGGCGGGCACAAGCGCATGCCTGTTATACTGGGCATAGGCGTGCCACATGCCAAAGCAGGCAAATGCAGCGCTAAAATGTGGGGATAATGTGGACTGTTTCCCCCACATACTTTCAGGGGCGGTAGGCCGATAAATTTGGTTCTCTTCACCCTACTGTATGTATTCCATCTCTCTGGCTTTACACAAAATAAGGCAAAACCTCATTTACTGATCCAATATGTGCCTAATTTTATATTTTTCATATTTGTGTAACATTATATAATCCATAACTAAAGGAAAACGACCAAATCTAAAGGGAACTTCACTGTTGTACATATTATGTATAATAAATCACCAAAATTATGGTGAAAAATTTGTTTTGGCTGTAGGGCTGCCGGATGGGATTTGACTATTTATATAAAAAATATAATTCCACTAATTCTAGTGCCAATTACATGGGTCAAATTCGCAAGAATATAGCTATTGTGTGATGTGTATCCAGAAGTTCATCCCTCCTGTTTGAAAATGCTACGCAACTGGAACATTAGGAGAATTAGAGATGTATGAATGACTACACATTTATTCTACATCTGATGCAGGGATGCAAAATCATGGAGAATGAAAAAGGTGACAGATACCAGGGCGGACACAAAACCACTCCGAAACCCATCCTATTTTGGGATGCTAAAGGTGACTAGTTTGCATCTCTGCTGATATTTCTGAGCTTAAGGAATTGTGTTTTTTCTATACCAAGCAGTAAAAGGATTATTCCACTTGATTAACATTTATGCATTTGCATTGACTATTAAATACAATTCTGTCCTAAAGTGGTGCTGCAGGGGCGGCACTGCTCCATATTGAATCCAGAAGCTGCAGTGTTGCAGCGATGTCATCATGATGTGTGTGGTGGAACTCACCATGCTCCGGCAACTCTCCATACGCTTTCAAACTGCGAGCCTCGTCTGCGTTATACTTGAGGATGACGTCAGCTTTGTTATCCTGCAGCAGAGCAGACACAGAGACATGCCACTGTGTGAGCTCTGAGAAGGCAGAGTGGCTCATGTATTACAAGACCACAAATATATTGGACATTTCCTGCATTGTTCAACTGAAAGCTGGCGTCATGGACAATTTCTGAGGATCATGATACAATCAGAAAGGCTTTAAAGAAAATGTTGATACAAAACGTTCACCCCGATGATCTTGTGGGATGGTTTAACTAGCTGAACTAGTTAACCTCAATAAGACTTCTGTGGAATACTTTAGTATAAAACCTGGGGTTCTAAAAAAAATATGGATAAAATATAAAATGATAATCCTGACTATTTTTCTAAATCATAAATTAGTTTACTGCATTTATGAACAACATCTTAACTTTTTCCAACTAAGGCAGAAATGAAATGTTTAAATATTGCCAATGTGCTATTATTAAAGTCGAACTGAACCCAAAAATGACTTTTCTTTTCTTTTAGTTCAAATACCTGGGTGTGCAGTGCATTATTTAATAATGTATGCAAAAAAAATCACAAAAATCTAATTTCTTTAGTTTTTCACGTCAAAAGTTCATTTTTCAAGATTTCATTCATAACAGTAATCTACAGTTTGCTGACGTCACCTAGTAGTACTATCAAATTTCTACCCCATTTCAACCAGTCATATCACGACATGGCAGCTGTCAATCAAATCTTCATTTCAGGATAATTTTCTCTTCCAAAAGAAAGAGAAAATAAAAACGCGCACTCCATGAATATCGTGTTTACAGCAATAGCGATAAAGGCGCGCGCTTGAGAGCATGGTTGTCGGGGGTCACCCCTCGGAGATTCCAGGCAGGCGGGCAGCACCCATGCATCGGATTGTCCATTTGGGGGTGGAACACGCCATGATTGGCCAATGCCAAAGCCAGTCCCCAGAATTGTCAAATCAAATCATCGACACCCGGCATTGTGCGGCTTGTGGTCCGCCTCTCAACCCTGCCATCTCAGACAAGATTTGTTTGAGTCTCCGACGCTCATGCTATTGCATTCGCCTCCGGTTCACTTCGCCTTTAAAGGAAACTGAAATTGTGATTACGCATGATAGTACACAATTAATGTTGCACCCTAAGAAAAAGTGAATATCCGCACACTGAAGCAGCTCCAAATATTTCATGATATGACTACAACAACGTTTCCTGTGCGGATATTCACTTTTTCAACCCTTATGTATATCTGTATCCAGCACCTGGCCTCAAAAAACCCATGCAACGGCCACTCAGAGCAGAACATTCTTCAACAGTTGGATAAAATAGTTATTTTGGTGCTTAATTAGATGAAAATACTGTAGCAGCAAAACCTCTAGCCATGTCTTCCAGCATAGGCCTGAATGTGCTCAGTGGTTTGCGTCATGTGGTTAGTGAGTGACCAACATACCTGGTAATCTCTCAACCCCACCAGGATGATGTCCGACGTGTTGATCCAAACCTACAAGAAAACAACAGATACAAATTCATTCATGTGGCGTCTCTAGGTGGGGGGAAAATGATAGCACAGACTGCACTTTGTGACCCCAACAGAGACACACGCATCCCGCCCATTGAGTCCATGATGCCAGTTCAAGCAACCATTGAGAAAGTGCTGATTCAGCATGTCAGGCGGTTTTCCCAGTGCACCTGTGCTGGTGAAAGGTGCAAAAGGATGGACATTCCTACCTTTTTCCGGAGTTTTCCTCTGATGTGGCAAAGCCGCTTGACTCCATCAAAGCACATGGCCTCCAGACGGCCGTTCCCCAGCATTTTTATCACCTGAGCATATTCTGGAAGACAAGAGTATTTACACGGAAAGCAATCAGCTGATTTGCAATGAGCCCAATATAGACGGTTTTCATGGAATGGTGTTGCTAGGGAACAATTTTGGACCTAGCTTATTTCCTGTCAGTTATTGTATTAGCAAACACTGCAACAGGAAGTAAGCAAGGAGCAATTTAGAATGTTTATGTTATTAGGTTGAAAGCGTCTGTCTATAGAATGATCTTCAAGCGCTGCACTGCAGCTGCCCACTGCTCCTAGTTATAGGAAGGTTCCTAGACTCTACTAGGAAATTCATCCTCTGCATTTGACCAATCCTCTACTTAGTAGTCAGAGGATGAATTTCCCAAGGACAATAAAGGATAATTGAATGTAACTTAATTCCTAGATTACCAAAAGAATCAAGAATGGTTGATTAACACCAACCAACAGACAATTTTAGCAGTGGATACATTTCTCAGCTCTGCCAGACTAGGGATGGGCATTAAGTAATTCAATATTCGAGTACTCTCCTTCGGTCATGAAGGCGTAACCGGGCACTTGCAAAAAAAGAAAAACAAAACATGGGTGGTCCGTGTGGAAAGATGCAACCAACTAGAGGTGCACCGATCGATCGGCAAGCAATCTGTATCGGCCGACTATATTATTATTATTATTTTTTTAATTAAAAAAATCCCTATCACTAATCAGGCTTTCCAACGATATAAAATACAATGCCAATTGGTATTATTAAAGGGGAGAAATAATCGACCTAAAATAACGTTTCCAAACTTTCTTTGAGGAATTTATATATCGGTGATCGGTAATCGGTCGATGATCGGTTGGGCAGATATTTCCCATAGGCGATCGGCAATCGGTGGCAAAAAACGTGATCGGTGCACCCCTACAACCAACGTTTGGCTACGGTAAACAGTTAATTTCCATAGGTTATATCAGTAATGGCCCGTTCCTTTCAAACTGGGAGCAAAGAATTTCACGGTTGAGTGACATCACAGCAGAGTTGTCGATGTTCCATTTATACAGTCGGGAAACCAGCCAGGGTTAGCTCTAGCCTAGCTCTAGCCAGGCTAGCCATCGTTAGCAATAACAGTTGATAACAAGGCACTTCACGGTATTTTGGGCATACAAACACTGCAGCAACATGTCCACACAGATAGAAGTTAGACAGTGCTGCGTGTACAGCTGATTTAATGAGACAAAAAACAAGACAGAAGTGCTAATAAACAGTATTTACTACGATTTGAATTACTATTGTTGCGCGGAGCAGCCATCTTGGATTTTTGAGGTCGGGGCTCCTAAAGCTTGTGGCATACTCTTCGCGCCCAGCCAAGCGCATAAGGGGGCACGGCGATTATGACGTCATCGCACAGGGCATGTCGGGGGGCGAGGCCTGAGCGCAGCGCGGCCATGGAGATTTTTCTATCAGCGCTTCGGGTTTTGCTGCCTGTGCCTGTGAGATCTCCGTGGTAGGCTATCAGCGGATATCTGCTGTGATTGAGTCCTCACCGTCGTAAAGTTGCCTTTGAAGCATGACGTTCGATTATAACGAACTAGTTGTGTGGCTTAGCCTTCCAAAATGTTGAGGGTCGTTTTTTATAATTTAATACATAGAATTGGGAACGTTACATTAAATTTCATTCAAACTGCCTGGAGCTGCGCACTGAGTATGTTCTGTTTTGGCCCGCGCAGAGTGCGCACGCCCTCCTCGGAGCCCCGCCTCCAGCGCGTGCGCGAAGAGTATGCCAGAAGCTTAAGGCTCCTTGGTAGAGAAAATATGAGCACTGGTGACATCACCGTTCAAGCTCATGACCTTTGAACAGTCACATTGCCCTTTCCCAGTTTTAAAGGAATGCCCCATTAGAAGATATTACTATCTAATGATAGTGCAGGCCTGCAGGGATAATATGTTGTGTAGTATAGCTGTTCACAAAATAGTGTTTGTTGCATGGAAAAAGTGCTGCCTGGAGCCCTTTTCATGAGGAGCAGATAAGGTCATCTGACATTAGCTTAGCAGCTGTTAGCCTCTCAGTAACTTATGTTAATCGGCTGGTTAGCACTTCTAGCAGTGTTGTGCAACAAACAAAGGCTTAGCAGATATTTCCAATATATGCCCGGTATAATCCATACTGCATTCATGATCGTTGTTAAAGGAACGTAGTGACGTAAATCCACTGATTATTACCGCGTCCTATTTCTTCACCGGCCAACAGTTCCCCCTCGAGGTCTGTCCGCACATTATCCATATTTGTTATTCCTTGCAAACGTTATCGGAAACGAGTGGAGTCAAGTAATGTAACTCATGCAACTTTTTGAATGAGTTTTATCTGGCCTGCCTTATGGAGAAGCGTGTGTCCCCTCCCCCCCCAAAAAAATAAAAACAAAAGACGAGTAGCCAAATGGCTAAAACGTTAGTTGAATACTCTGTCTCTCGCCCATCCATAAACTAGACATTAATTACTCAAAAATGTGTGTTGGTTTGTAAAATAGTAGCCAACAAATTTGGGACAAACCAACCAGTCACTGTGGCTTGTGGAAGATTACAGCATTACAAGGTACCAACAGTACGTATTTCAAGTTTCAAGTTTCAAGGACACAACACTCGGCAACGGACTGAAAAAATGACTTCTAAGAGAAAAGTGCAAGTTGGGGAAATAAGAGTAGAGGACAGAAGCAGAAAGGAGATAGCATAATAGCATAGACGTCTTATTGATGTTCCCAGAGACAGCTCAGTATCATATGTATCTGAAGTTCTGAACAGGGGGATTCTACTGGTGTAGTTCTACTAAGTTCTACAAAAAAAAGTTAACCAAAAAAGTATTTATAGAGAATTATATGAAGAGCTTTACAAAGGCACAAATAGGAATGATAACATAAATCCTGATCTGAGACTACATATTACCATGGAATATTTTTGTTGTACACCCTGCACACAGACAACGCCTATCAATAACAAGAAATTATCAAGATTTCAAAACATCAATGACAAGACAGCATGCAGTAAGATGAATCTGTCTTCACATTTCCCCACCCCAAGGTCTCCATCAAACCAGCACAGCCTCCAACTAGGGGTGGGCGATATGGCAAAAATGGCACGATTTGTTCAGGCAGGATCACGATCCACGATCTTATCACGATTCTTTTTCATATTGGTTTTTAAGACTATTTTGCAAGTTACTGAACAGTACAAGTACAACCAAACTAATTTCAGGGTACGTATGGTCATGAGAAACCTAGAAAAGTCATGGAAATTTAAAATAAAATTTGTTTTATAAATATTTTTATGTCGTTCATTTATGCTGAGTTTCCAATAATTCATGTGCTAAGAAATAATGTTCACAAGCATGCAAACACTATCTATCTCTTGGTTCACTATTATTTATACAGTAGGGTTGGGCGATGGGACGAATATATGGGCTATCTGCGATTGAGTTGCGTGATTGTCATTTGTCAATTGTCAATTTGCTAATTTAATGGAGAGACCGACAGAGAGAGCGTGGGGACTAGGGATGCATCGATTATAAATTTTGATGTACGATTATAGTCTGAGAAAAAAACACGATTATCACGGTTTCACGATTATTGTTATGGACGTATAAAAATCACATGAGCATTCTTTAAATAGAGGTTTTATTGTATTTCCCCCACAATCTTAACAGTTGCTGCCTTCGGATTAAAAAAAGAAGAAAGAAAGGGCAGATGTACTCAGCAAAGATGGATGATTTAATATCCCATGGCTCTGACCTAATCAAATCTAACTGACATCACTATTGTGAACATAAAACAAACAACATTTCTGATATATGATTGTTTTAGTAAAGTGTATCACTCAATAGTCAATACAAAAAATATTTTATTATTATTTTATAGAAGCGAAAGTCTATAGCTGCTTAGTCTGCAGAAAAAACACAAAAGGCATAGTAACTTATTGGCATCTTACTGGCAACTAAATGGGCCGTCTGAATTTTGCATTGGGGTCAGTTCTATTGAAGTGATGATGGGGCAGGCATGGAAAGCCTCACTATAAGCCATCATGTGTCGTTTCACTTTTTACTGGAAAATGCTCCCCTAGATTAAAGAAAGGACACTCTGTGGTGTTGACTGGTGTTTGTTATGTAAATGTGCGCATTTGTTTTCGTTGTCTCAGTCAGATCATGACTGCCAAGCAGCTAGCTACGTTAGCTTCACGTTATTAGGCCTACATGTAACGTTAGCGGGTTGCTTTTGGAGTTGACACAAACCCTATGTTTCTTTTTGTGTAAAGCATGAGGTTCTCTATGGTTTACGCCAGCTCTGGGAGCATGAAGTGCTTTAAATGCGGGGATGTTTGGTCACAACGAGCTCGAGGACCGCTGCCTGTTGAACTATGTACGCTAGGCCATGGCCAGCTAGCTAACATTAGCCACAACAGCTAACGTTAACGTCATTGACTGTATGTTAACGGTAAACAAATCCGCTGCCTCCTCCCCATGTTTGGTTTAACGTAACACCAGCTCAGACTTTCCCCTAATCTCAGAAACCTTGCGGGACACGTATTGCAACATTTATTTTGGTGCTGGCGTCCATGGCTAGGCTACCGACTGACTACTACTGGGAGACATGGCAGCTGCCTGTGTTTGGTGCCTCCGCTAAATAGTCCGTGCGGGAAACGAAGCGAGAGAGACAGGTTCTTCACAGGAGTTTTAAACTGACGAACTGTTGTGAAACAAAACACTCGGTGTAGCGGAGCCTCTGCGGTTATATAACCGTGACGTTTTAAATCGTGGTTAATAGTCAAACCGGTTAACCCCTGCATCCCTAGTGGGGACAGAGCAGACATGCGCCTCAACACACACACACAGTTGAGCTTTAAGCAGTGAAGAGAGGCAGGGGGAAAGAAAAGAAAAGGTGGAGCAGAAACACTCACCTGAGAATACGAGGCAGCAGGATGAGGGCAGCTAGATTAGGAGCAATGCGTCCTCGCATTTAAAATAACTGCCAAAGTCCGACTGAAGCAAATGGAACTCAAACTATCACAAAGATAAAGCAGCCATAGATGAGATTCAGGCACTTTTTGCGCGATGAGTTCCGCTCTATCTGCCCGTTTGTCTCTCTGCCAGTGCCCGCCTGTTTGTTTAGTGTGCATGTCGTAAAGGTTACATTTGCGTCATTTTCATCGCCGTTCAACGTTCATTGTAACAAGCAGAGCGTGTGTTTAGGCTATCGTCCCAGCTCCGTCCCCAAATTAATTTTCATCGTCCCTGATGTTATTTTTAACGTCCCCGGGATGACGGGAGGTCCTTCGTGTCAAGGCAAGCCCTGGTTAAGTGTGTGTGTGTGTGTGTGTGTCAAACGAACTGCCCCTGTTGTCGTCGTCCATGCTGCTGCACTTGCAAAGTGAAAAGGGGGAGGGGAGGAAAACTTGGGAAGCGTCTTTCAGACATAGAAATGCAACTGATAGAATGTGCACTGCATGTAGCGCGATTCTAACGATCTGTCTGGAAAGGTAGATCGTGGAGCCATTCTGATCGTGAACGATCTAAGATCGTCATATCGCCCACCCCTACCTCCAACACATATGCGGTTCAGGTCCATGCTGACTGGTACTTTGGTGCAGAATTCCTACAAAGTGTCAATTTCAAAATTCCAGAGTTTCATTTATTTGATGTGATGATATAGCCATATGTTGGCTATATCAGGAAAGTAAACATGTCCCTATATGTTTTCAAACATTTTGTGCAATTTCCAATCGTTTCAAGACCTGGAAATGACCATCATGTTTTTCCATACATTTACAGGCTTTCCAGACCTGCAGGGACCTTGTTGGTAAGACCATGCATGCACTGCTAGACTCTTTCCAGAGGCAGGCTGATGCTACAACCTAGCTCCCACAGGCCCATGTGTCTGAGCCAGCTCAAGGCAGGCACTCACACACACACAGAAAGGCAGCACTCACCCTGGCCATCCTCCTTGAACACCAGCTCTCTCTTCTCAGACTCATTCTCGTTCTTTCCACGTCGCCGATTCTTTCCTCCCTTACCTGTAAACAGAGACAGAGAAAAATGACATTAAGAAATTACTATTAAGTTGTCAGGTCATTTCACGTTGTAATGTTGAATTCCGATGATATATGTACCGTTTTTTTACTTTTACTTTTTTTTTCTTGAGCGTGTTTCTGTGTCAGGTCTGTGCATTGTTATGAAAAATCTAAAATAAAATATGGGGGGTGGGGGGGGGTTGTCAAGCCATTTCTCGGCTCACTAACGTTACGTTACTGTCGATATGATCAAGAGGGGGACAACACTTCATGTGTAACGTAGATATCGGTCTTCGACTGCTAACTAACGTTAAATCCGGTTAATTGAGTACCTATGAGAGACCAGTGTGTATTGGCGTAGGAAAGGAGAGTATGAGGGGCTATCTGAAAGCCGAAGTAAACGTTTCCAGGCTAAATGTTAGCTAATTTTAACATGAACTCGGCAGTATTATTACTGACGTTTGCCATCGCATGTTAATGTTCGGCGGGCCGGTTTAAAGAACTAGCTCAACAGTTACATATCATTGCCAAATTGGGTTAAGAGAAATTTTGGTGGAAAAACTAAGTATGAAAAGGTATGGGCCAGACCGGGGTGGGGTTTAGCTAGTGACTAGCTAACGTTAGCTATGTCAGCTAGCAGCAACTGCATTACGTTACAATGGCAGGTAGCCACTAACGTGAACAGTTTGGCAACTTTATTTGTCCCACGGACAGATGGAGACTGGTTAACTTTAGTCAGTATTACCACGGCCAATTTGACGTTAAACTGCACACACCGAAGTAAACACCGACACGTGCTAGCTTAGTAACGCTAGCTATATGAATGTATCAGGTATTAGCTGCTGGCTAACGTTAGCTGGTCGGGGTCACGTTTTCCGCTGCGTGTCTACTCGTCTTCTTCACGGCGGGCTGGCCAGCAACACGAACACACGTCACATGCCTCATATCTTACCTTTATTTTTGGGCATATTCTTTACACCTCGGTCCTGATATTCACAGTCAAGATAAAAAACAGTTACTGTTGTACAATACTGTTTACAATAGTCAGTGAAGGCAGATTCACACCACAGAAAGAGTCGTCACCGCCGGTTTGCGCATGCGTTCGTCACAATGTCTTTTTCTTTTCGTTGTTCCATACCGCCACCTACTGTACCGGAGTATGTAGAACAGGATCACATTTACATTAGTCTAGGAAAGATATAATAAATAAAATATTCTATTCTATTCTATTAAACAACCCGGTATTAAGAATTATATTACCCCTCTTACCACACCTTATCTATAAGAAAAAAAATCCTATCCATTATTGTTCCAGTTCCCGACCGACTCCGGTGAAGACGTTCTCTTCCGGAAACAAGACAGACAATTATTTCCTCCAGATGGAGCCATTTCCTCATGTTTAGCATAGGAATCAATTAGCCTACATGAAATTGATCAACAAGTTGCCAAACATGAGGAAATGGTGAAAATGGTGAAACAGCTTAAAAAGTACAATTTTGAAGCCTTAGGGATAGTTACAATTTTTAAAAGTCTAGCTCTATTTGCTACTTACCACTGATGATGTTGATTGGTAGTTATTTTCCTCATAGTAGCTCTGGAAAGTCGGGCAAAAATTAATGCAATGTCAGCCAAGCGGCTGATTCTTATGGGATGGAAATCCACTCAACCACCCTCTCATGTAGGCTACAGTGGATGAGATACCTAATGAGTTGCTTACATCTTGAAAAGATCAGATATACTAAACAAAACAAGGCAGATACATTTATTTCCCTCTGGAACCCATTTATTTCTCTTTTTTCCTCTCTCCCTGCTAGTGACCTCACTCCCACAGTGGCTCCCCTAGTCAAAGTTCCTAGTCAATAGTCACAGCAAATATTCTTACAAATCTTCTATCACACTACCAGAGATAACTCCTTTGTTAATTTTTTTTTAATTTTTTTGTCTTAGATGTATGTATGAATCCATGTAGGCTATGTATGTTTTTTTTCTTTTTTTCTTTTTCTCCTTTGTTAATTGTTGTCAGGGTTGTGGGTGGGGGGAAGGGATTTTGTTTTCTTATTTATTTTTAATGTATTTTATGTATAACCTGCTATTAACTGTCATCTGAGATTTCTTATTTTTCTGGCTGAAAATAATAGAAAATGTATTTACAATTTTTTTTTTAATGCAATGTCAATGGGGTCACGCTCCTCCTGTATGTACAAGCTGAGGCTCACTAAAATGTAATCCACAGTGCACACAAAGTACATTTCAGTTAACTTCAGTCAGCTTGCCTTGTACAGAGAGGAGCGTGACCCCACTGACCTTGCCAAACTTTCCAGAGCTACTATGAGGAACAGCATGGACTGTGCTGAGAAAGAACTCTAGCAATCAACATCATCATTGCTAAGTAGCAAATAAGGCTAGACATTTTGTACCTGCTACAGTTGCACTACTAAACAAAGCTGGCACAGGATGATCTACTTTGCCCATGCTAAGCTTTCAAGGAGTGGGTACGTGTGTGTGTGTGTGTGTGTGTGTGTGTGTGTGTGTGTGTGTGTGTGTGTGTGTGTGTGTAGAAGCACTTTGTCACAAAGCACTTTATCATCGCCTTAATAGGAGATTTTTCTTACTGTATCTTAGTGTTTTTTTTTTTATATTCTAATGATGCTTGTTTGAAAGTGTTTGCCTTGATGTCTTGTGAATTTGTATGTGATGTCTTGTTTTTACTTCCTGTCTGCATAACTATTTTACCTTCGCGTACCAGTAAAGAAACCTTGAACCTTGACTAAACATACAGATCTTTAATCTTTGTACACTATTGTTTCCTTTCTGTATTGATTCGACTCACTGACACAGATGGCTTGATGAAGTTTATTGTTATTTTTCAGCAGTTATCCATGCACCACATCTACAATGATATAATTCCACCAAGCTGCAGTGTCACAGAGTTAAGTAATATTGTGATAACATTATGTCCTTTATTTTTACTTCATATACTACAAGGGAACCCAAACAACCACACGGCCCCAACCAGGAGACCCTTATACCATGAATATCAACAGTATCTGGAAAATAAAGACCTAATATGGGGAGAGAGGGAGTCGATACGGACATTGGCAACTTAAAACAAAAGCGGCGAGGGCACACATGCTGGGTGACCGACACACCCTGAGAGCGAAGCAGACTCGGGTGTTATGATGCTGACAGCAACAGAGGTTTAAGGCCTCGAGGTGATAAAGTTGCTTGGCGATGAGCGGCTGTTAAACAAACTTGAGTCTTCGTTTCTCAATCAGTGAGGTATATTTTGGGGTCTTTTTCCCATGGCGCTGACAGCAAACCAGGCCAGGGGCAGAAGATGCAAAAGTCAGGACACTCACTCATATTTCATGAATGGGTTGGGGCTAGAGAATAGCCGTAGCTAGGGATAGGAAGGTCCAAGAGCGTCGAGGTTCAAGGGGTGTAGTGGGTAGGGAGAGTGGCTAGGGGAATGTGGGTGGGGCTAGGGAAAAGGGGCCGTAGTTATGGATAGGAAGGTTGGAGAGTCGGGAT
Organism: Poromitra crassiceps; assembly: GCF_964638095.1. NCBI lineage: Eukaryota > Metazoa > Chordata > Actinopteri > Beryciformes > Melamphaidae > Poromitra > Poromitra crassiceps. The sequence continues at coordinate 111,615,708 of NC_139624.1, forward strand.
CTGAGGGGTGGGGAAGTGGCTAGGGGGATGTGGGTGGTGGATCTGAGGGGTGGGGAAGTGGCTAGGGGGATGTGGGTGGTGGGAGGTACTGTGGCCAGGAAGGGGGCAGGGCTAGGGAATAGGGGCCGTAGCTAGGGATAGGAAAGTTGTGTAGAGTCGGGATTCGAGGAGTGGGTAGGGGGAGTGGCTAGGGGGATGTGGGTGGTGGGAGGGGGTGGGGCTAGGGAAAAGGGGCCGTAGCTAGGGATACACAGGTTGTAGTGAGTTGGGGTTTGAGGGGTGGGTAGGTGGAGTGGCTGGTGGGATGTGAGTGGGGTAGGGTTAGGACCACTTTTCATGTTGAAAACAATTAGCCGTGTTGTTGAGGTACCCTGAAAATATTGCCACAAGTGCCATAAGGCTGAATGGCCACAGCACTGCGCCGTGGGCTTCAAGGTATTTGTTACAGAACGAGGAAGTATCTGGGGGTCTGAAGTGGACAAGCGTCTTCGGAGTGGAAACATAACTAAGTGCACACTAATCTGCGGCGAGCGCGGTTTACAGTGAAGTGCCAAACAAATACAACACACTGTAAATATTTTCCTGACCTGCAGACAAAAATACAGGACATTTTGACATTTTTTTGTGTTCTTCCTCCATCCCTCACATGTATTCTTCATATCCTCACTGTGGAATATCGGCACAAAAAAGTCTATGGACCGAGTGACGAGCAGCAGAGAAACCAAAGCTATAGGTTATGTTGTTATGGGTCAACAGCAGGGGTATAAGAGTTGTTGTAGGACTTTTATCCAGTGTCAGGATGATTGCAAATCTACAGTCGACTGGGTAGCTTGGTTTTTATAGAAGTCGTAATATATTTTTTTTGTAGATTCAACAGTACAGCAGGTCAGTGATGATATTAAACACACAGGAACCATCAGAAACACTGACAGCAAGAGAGACACACCCAGACATGGAAGTACAACAGCCAACAGCAGCCCATCAGTGTACAGAGGGGATAAACAGCTTATCTAGCGACACAGGATACACCGCTTCCCACTGGAGAAACGCTACAGTCATGTCCCATCCCCTCACAAACACCCACACACGGCCAAAACAGAGTATTACACAGGCAGGGAGGAGAGCGCCCTCTGGCAACGCTTTGAGGCATGACTACATGACTACAACTTTTCTGCTGAGAGGGAAGTTTTAATTTCCAGTTAACGTTTTGCTTATTCAACCATGAACAAAATGTGAACCTAACCTGTTTTAGTTGCCTAACCCCAACCCTAACCTTAACAAAAGTTGATGTACATGCCTTTACTTCACCTTTTTCCAACCTTTTCTCATATTGAACATGTAAGAAGGATAGTATGTTCGATTTGCTCTATTGCCACATAATCCTTTTATGGTGGAGAAAGGTCATCTGAAACATGCATCTGCATTGCCTCAAAATGTTGCCAGAAGGCTTCAGAAGCTTTACGGTTAAGAGTGTGATGATGTGTGCGTTTGTCCAGGGAATCCAG